>NW_010429876.1:155285-156988 GCF_000710305.1 Buceros rhinoceros silvestris | reverse complement strand
CGCTCTTCAGAGCCGTTGGAGAAGACTCATAAAGTCCATGTCAGCTGTAGTCAGAGCAAAAGGAGACTACTTGGCTGGTACCTAACTGCCCAGGGGCTTTGGGCAGGGACACTCATGTTACTGCAAGGCAGCCTCCGACTCGTGTTCTTGCACCTGGGGTTCCCTTTTTGCTGTCTGCATCATCAAAGGTGACCAAAAAAAGCTCAGGCCGCTCATTTGTATGGAAACTTGTATGGAGGACTTTGCCCAACATGTAGGCTGGGCTAAGCAGCCTGCAATTACAGCAATTGCTTCCCTGAAGCCAAGCTTGTGTAGTGTGACAGGAAAGCTGCTTTCTTGTCTCTTGAACTGTGTTTTGATTTGACACCATCCTCCCTCTTCTCTTGGGTGTCCTTGTGCTAAAGATAGTCACTGCATGCTGAGATCTCCACCTTTCTTGTGACATAAAGACACAGGTCTTCATCTTAATAGACTTGGAGGAGCCAGGTGGAGGCAGGGAGAACATGGACAGATGGACACCAGGATTCCCTGCCTATCACCCTGGGATCTAGCTGAAGAAGTCCAGTCAGGAATACTTTTGCCCTGCATAAGAAATCCTCCTTAAGAGGTGAACTGGAAGGTAGATTCAGCTGGGAAGCCCTGGGAGGAGAACCTGGTTTGATCTGCAGATGAGAGCTCTTGCAGTCGCAGAGCCAGTGTGGCCTTAAGAGGTGAACTGGAAGGTAGATTCAGCTGGGAAGCCCTGGGAGGAGAACCTGGTTTGATCTGCAGATGAGAGCTCTTGCAGTTGCAGAGCCGGTGTGGCGGCTGGGAGCTGCCATGGGGGCCCAAGGGCTGTGCTCCACGGGAAAGAGCCCTGGGGTTCCCTCACACCGATCTCTGCAGACAGGAACAGTCTCTCATTAAAATGTTGTCTTGAATATAATATGCACAAAGCCAGACTCTGGGAAAAGCGGGTGCTTGCTGGAGAAGTTTTTTGGGTGTATCCTGCTCTGTGTGTGGAGTTACAATTTCTGTTAGGTACAACACACCCTTTTTGAATGTGTTTGTTAGTCAAAAAGTACGCTGACTTCCTTCTGTTTCAGGAGAAGTGAGTCTGAAGGAGAGGCAGGTAAACAGTGAAAGAGGATCTCCTTGCACCACTCGTTTTAGAGATGGGAGGCTGCACAGGGACTAGGATTTAGCCGGGCTGCCTGGTGCAGCACCATGTGGAGGTAATTAGGGTATACCTTCCAATTAGCCTAAGTGGCCGTTTTATAGATGTGTGAGATCAGTGAGCCCAGCTGCCATACAGATAGCAGAAAATAGTCTGGGTGATTTTAGCCACTGTTTTGCATGTTTAAGTAATTTAAAGTTAGAAAAGACCTGCCCTGCTAATGATCACAGCAGCTCACTAAGCGAGTCAGGGATGCTTGCCTGCCCGGAGGCTAAACGGCAGAGCTCGCTCTGCTTGGTCCCATCCCGGCATGGCCAGGATCTGTCCCTGCAAGTGAGCTAGCTTGGCAGGGTGCTGCTGCACCAGCCAAAAACTGTGCCAGGTCCAGCGCTGACACTGCTGCAGGTGATCGTATGTGGTGGCTTGTTTTATTTACTACTGTAAAAGCATCACCTCTCAGACCTGCTTAATTATATGAGGCCAAAGAGATGTCTAAGCTAAAGTCCCCGCTCTAGCTCTGCATAGTAACAAATAATAAGGAAAGAGG
>NW_010429876.1:130071-155187 GCF_000710305.1 Buceros rhinoceros silvestris | reverse complement strand
GAGTGTGAGAAACGGGACATGTACAGACTGGTCCTTCCCTTCTTGCACTGTCCCAGCTACCAGCAGGCAGATGTTTAAGGGATTTTGGGGCTATAGACTTCCCCTGGATCATGGTTTTGACTCACAGTGGGGTGAGTCAGTGCCACAATCCATGACCCCCGCATCTCCTGGTTTGTTTAATCCCTCTCTGAGGTTTTCTGCTTTCCCCAGTGCCTGCTGATCACAGTCCCCACCGGTTAGATGTACTTGCTTGTAGAAATTGTTTACTGTTAAAACATGTTGCCCAATCATTTCACTGGGTGATCTTTATTTTTTGTATTGAGGAACAGGGATTATTTCTTCATCATTCCCTTTGTTCATGTGATCTTATATTTTCTTTTCATGCCTCCCCTTAGCCATCTGTCTTCCCATCCTACAAGGAGTGTTCCTAGTCTTGTAAGGTATTGTGGAGATTATTTCTCCAGATGTGCCTGACTTGCACAGGAGGGTGTAAATGAAAGGATCCCACTGTAAATGGGTGTATTTATGCACAAACCATTTCCAGGAAAAGGGTAAGTTCCAGAGGTGGTAACTGTCTGCAACGTTCTCAGATGCTTTGAGCTTCATTTTTTTCTGCATTCTTTTTTTACTATTTTTACACCATTCTTTAAACCTCCTTTGCAAAACTTGCAAAGCTTTGGCAGTAGAAATGCCCATCCCTGGATAGCTGCTGCTGGCAGCTGCTGGCTACTGTCTGAAAAGCAGCAGGGTGCCCCATCTAGTTTTTTGTTATTCTTTTTGCTCATCCCTCTAACTGAGATGTTTTGGATACAGCTAATACCCATTTCAATACACAAATAGTAGCTGTATTGCCTCCTCACTCCTGTTAGTGCAAAGCTTAGTCATATATTTCAGAAAAGAATAAAGAACCAGGTGCAGTAAATGTATTTTTACATTTTTATTTGTATCTGTTGGCTGGCTTTCAGCCTGCAGATTGCCAACACAAACATGGGCAGGAGAGCTGTGCTGAGCAGGATTTGCTCTCCTCCCTGTGCTGCAGGTGATACAGGATAACTGTGTCCTGGGCTGGGTTTCTTGTCAAAATTAAGATATTTGTCCCCATTTGACTTTTGATTCCATTTGGGTCTGTCTCCAGGTAATTGCTGCTTGTGGAAACAAACAGGAGGAGGGGAGGAAAGGAGGTGCTGGTGAGTTCAGGGTCTCTGCTCGCCTTAAGCCAGCGTGTATGTGTGTGTGTCACACCTGCAGGGCTGACCCCTGCGCTAGTGGCCGCTGGGAGCAGGGACCATCATGGCTCTCTGATCCATAGGGGAAGAGCTCGACTCTAGCTAAGCATTTCACCCCATTGGCTGGTTGATTTATTTCTTTGTGTATCTGGATACTTTTGCTGTTATAACCACGTTACTTGTGAGTACATCTGAACCTGATACCTTAATTGCTATATGAATTGCCTTTGAATCGCTGAGGAAAATCCCTGTATTTTCCTTTAACAATTAATGCTGTCTTCCTGGTCAGGATTTTGCTTTGAGATGGGGCGGGTGAGACTGCCTGGTTTCTCTATTGCTGAGCAATTTGTGACAGAAAGACCAAGATGAGTGTTACAGCTTTGTTTGGGTTTTTTTCTTTACAAGAGCTCTTTCTGCTATAATCAGAACACTGAATTTCTTTAGTAAGCCAAAATCAGTTCAGGGATGAAGATTTCTGTAGGATTCAAAAAATGATCAGTGCAGTGAAAATATTATCTAGAGAGCATACGGAGTTTGGGGCTTTGAGAGCTTCATGGTGCTGGGATTGAGGCTCTTCGCCAACCCATCAGAGAACAGCTCCACTCAAAGTGGGAGCTCAGAGCTTGCCTCAAGGCTGGCAATGTTGGATGTGTATTAATTGTAGGTATTAGGTTTAAATTTGTCTCTATTTACTGGTTTTTTAAAAGACAAAAAATGAAAAGCAGAAAATCTTGAGCAACGTTTTTCAAAGGACATCAAAAGGAAAGTGCTGTTTTTCTTGTATTTATGTTTGTGGAGCATAGGGTCTTGGTCTTGATCCCATTCTGGATTATAAATCACTATAATAAAATGAAAAGAGGCAGCAACTCTGCTTTGCCTTACATGCAAGTATGGTGGAGCGTTTGCTTTATTTAATTTTTTAAAGTTTTCTATGTATGTTTTTGACTCCACTTTTAGTAGGTGAAACTTACTCAGAATCTTACTGGTAGTGTCTTGGTCACAGATGGTTGAGCAGGGAATTATTAACCCAGCATAAGAGCTAACATGAGGATTACTGGAAAGTTACTGCCTGTATCAGCTTTAAGTGAACTGTGTTACTGCAAAAAGCTGTGGAAAGTTCAAATTGCTTGAGACCGTGCCAGGGGTCTGTCAGTAGTCTTTTGTTAGATGCTGACCACCTCAGGCAGGGCTCACAAAGAGAGCCTACTTTGTTTAAACTGAGCAGCGCTAGCTCTCCTCCAGAGTTACAGCCTAGCTACCTTCCCCTACATCAGTGTCTGGGATATTAAAACCAATTGTCAGTGTCTCTCCAAAAGCCTTCAGGAGGAAACCTGGCAGCAGTGTGACTACTGCTATCAGTAGTCATGCCAGCTTTAAAGGGAACTTAACTGCAAAGCTCCTGTAGTCTTGTGGACCACCTCCATCTTTACCTGAATCATAAAACTTGGTTTTGACAAGATTCTGTTGGCTGACCCCTCCATATGGCTGGCATCTGTGTCAGTTCTGAACCGGACATCTCTGCCGACCTTGAACTCTACCAGATTGATATAACATTGAAATAGAGAAATACTCTGGTCCTTGGGCTGTCCCTATGAGGCTCTGCATCTTTTCTTGAGCAATGAGAAGCTGTGATGGAGACATCTGCAAGGCCTCTTACGTGGTTGAGGTCTGGGGAACATGACCAGCAGTTCCCTCCTCACTGCTGAGAGATGCCCTTTCCATTGCACATTCCTTCTGTGTGCAGCCTGCGTTGCTCTGGGGGATGTCAAGCATTGTACAGCCCTAGTACTTGTGGAGCACAAGAGCCTGAAATGTCATCAGTTGCACTGAGGAACAGGGTCTTCAGTGCGTTATGACCAAACCTTTCTTATCAAATCAAACTGGACTTGGGAGGCTGGATAACCCCCGTTTCTCACATTGTCATTTAAAGCATCATTCACTTTGGAAATATGTCCTTGTTGCCAGTATCTGCAACATCTGGATTTTAGATCATTTCAGGAGGAGCTTGTCTAGGTTGCCAAAACCCTGGAGATGGAGAAAGCGGTGGTATGAGCAGAACCAGGAACCGTTCTTCACTATCAGCTCCTAGAGAGTTTGAGATCACCCTCCAGGAAACTGGAGGATGTTGAAACCTGTGGTGCTATTGTATCTTGCGATAGGAAACGTCTCAGTGGTGCCTGCAAGAGGCCAGTTACAGGGCAAAGCAGTGGGGGCTGGAGTATTTCCCGTCAGTTCCCCAACTTCGCACACCTACCAAAGCCATATGTTGCCAGCGGCTGCCCTGAGTATGTGACCACAGCTTTCCCACATATTCTTGGAGGACATGAGAGGACAGGCTGCACTAGAGAGGAGAGCTGCACGCCCTTGTTGCTGGTGGAGCCTGGTGCTCTGTGGGTAAGAGTATCCTGACACAAGTCTCCAAACATGAAGGCACTTTTTTGAAACAACCTGGTCAGTGGCACTATGCCAGCAAAATTCTTTCAAAAACTTTCAGCTTTGCTAACCTTTTCACCTCTTTTCTAGATTGATTGACCCAAGTCTTCAGCTTTAGCTTGAGAGGTGTTGCCTTCTGGGCTGACTTTTTTCCATCACTGTCAGCAGACTGGTGTGGCTGTTCCTGACTTTCTGCACCTGTGCCTCTGTTGACTTTGATGGATGTACGAGTTTGTCACTGTTCAAGCTACTCCCAGCTTGGCCAGCATTCATCCTAGAGGACTAGACAAGGACCAGCCTTTGTCTTAGCTGAGAGACAATGTCATCTATGTACAGAAGCTATAGATAGCCCAGGGCTAAATGTATGCTCACATAGCTCGACTGCCCTCGGAGCAAGAGGCTGCATTTCTGGAAAGGAATTTGTCACTCTCATAATTCAGCAGGGAGCAACACTGCCAGTCCTGCCCCGTCGGCATGTCCTTCCTGTTCCCAGAGGTCCTCACTAAAGGTTCTTTTTCTCGATCTGGGGGACTGTGGGCACACAGCCTTGACTGGGTGTTGTGTCTTGAAGTGGCATCTGGCTGGCTGTCCCTTTACTGATGTAATTTTTCTAACAAAGCTTATTTTCATTAGCCAAATGTGTGGACATTCATAAATGTTTTCTAGAAAAATTCTCTGGATCCCTCGGCTGAACACTTTGGAGTTTAGTTTCTTTTTCTCTGATGATAGCATGGCGGAGGCACAAGTAAGTTACTTCATACCCTGAGACATCTATAAATATATTGCAGCATTTTTCATGTTTATTGTCTGTCTGTATGTGACCATATTCCAGTATATCACTGCAACTATTTTTGAAGACAAAATATTGAGAAATACAATATTCTTCCAATGTTGTAACCCATAAATAGCAGCTGTAGCATGAGACAAGATCTTGTTTGACCCTTTCAGTGGCTTTCTGAAGCATCAGATCCTAATGAGAGTCACAGACACAGATAGGAAGGTTTATATTTTTCCAGAAACAGAGAGGTTTCCCCAACCCCTTTATTTGTTGTGGTTTTTAATTGTAACATCTCTTTCACGTAAGGTATGTGCTGCTTCTAGAGGAGAAGGCCAAGTCCAGTAGTTGTACCCTTAGCAAGTCAAAGGCTATCCTGCAGAGGTATATTCTGCTGGGCATGTCTTACATAAAAATTACCTCTTTTCTTTTAATTATTGCATCTTCTGTGATACTGTAGTGTTACTGTATAACATTGAAACCCTCTTTTTTGTGTGCACAGCTACACTGTGAAGAACACCACTGCATGGTAAAAGTGGACAATTCTCGCAGCCTGTTGTTGCAGCCACCAGCCGCTGGTGCAGGCGGTTGTTTGCCGGTGTGTATAGCCTTTCCATCCCTTGGATTCAACAGTGACAGCTGCTAGGGCTTTTGTGCCGTCTGTGATTGCAAAACCATTCCCTGCCTGTTTCCTCCTGTGCCAATCTGCCACCCCTGCAGCAGACTGTGTGCGAGCTCTGGGTAGCAAGACCGTTTGCATAGGGTGAGGCTCCAAAATCCTGGTTTCGCACTCCAGCATCTGCCACTGATTTACTGCCAGCTGGTTTAGCCCTGCCACATAACCCATGTTAATTTATTTCCTTGTGAAAGTAGTTACAGGTCAGAAATCAGAGCAGAAAATGAGCTTGCTGGAACCCGGGTGGGTGCAAATCCTCACCCTCACTGGAAGGGAAAATTGGGCGGCCCTGTGGCTGCAAATTGTCCTGCAGGACTGCAAAGCCCGTACAGGGCTGTGCTAATGTGCCTCTGAATTGACACCGAGTTGGAACTGCATTGTGAATATTCAAGAGTCTCTTTCATCGTATTCCCCATGAGGTAATTCTTACGGAATCACATCAAATCTCTGATGAAAGGGAAACCCTTTATTTGCTTATTCTAGAGAGAGATGGCAATATAGTACAAGAAATGCTCTGTAAATATGAGTGGTGAGAAACAGTTGCATTTGATTTTGTTGATGGAGACATAGCGAGACTTAGCAGATAAAGACTGATGAATGTGAAAGGATCTTCATTGTGGATTGCAATAAAATGCAAATTTGGAAAGGGTACCTCTCCTTCTCCTTATCTGTCCTCCCTATAAAATGCATCTTCATAGGTTTGCAAACTCCCGAGGTACCAAAACCGTTAGACCCCAGAAAGCTCATGTTTTACACAAATTATGCTTGTGGCAGATTAGTGTTTTTCTTCTTTTCATACTCTCTCTGTTGTTTTTTACCTTTACAGCAGCAATCCTTTGGCCAGCAATAATGCAAAATTCCTGGTTCTTTTCAAAAGCTGATGTTTGCCAAAATGGTAACCTCATAGATTATCTTCTTGTCAGTAAGGCTTTTGGCCAGAGTTTTGGCAGAACCTTGAAACATGCCCTTTTTCAGGAAGGAGTTGCCTGGGCTAGAAAAGCATTGGCATTAAAAAGAGGTTGTCATAGTGACTGAAACCTTCTCATAGACATTCCTTAGGAAAAGTAGGCTGCAAGATGCAACTTTGTAGTCCCTTTTTTAAGTAAGGGACCCTTTAAATTGAAGAGCCTATTTCATTGTCTAAATGCAGATTTCTGTCACTTGTAAAACAATAGGACTCTGGAGTGCTGTTTGTGTATCAATGCTTATTTTAATTACTTTCTACAAGAAATGGCTCAATGGGAATTAAGTTCCAATTTCTTGCTATTGCAAGGCTCCAGGTTTTTTAGGTCTAAACCAGGATCACAGCTTGGTTCCCTAGGAAAAGATTCGAGGAAGACACTCATACTGAGCCCTGAATGAATGGCTCTGAGCAGGCTTGAAAAGCACAGCCTGGGAAATCTTTCCTTGTTGAAGTTTGGTCTTTTGCCTGAAAAGACCTAAACAAGGCCGGGACTTCACTGTTATCTCCTGAGCGAGCAGATCCACATGTATGACCAGTGTGTTTGGGTCTGGACAGAACTCTGTGCAGATTAAAAAGGAATTGAGAATATGAACACATGATTTTTATACTAAATAGAGGGTACAGCATTTAATCAGTATGGTTTTTTAGAGACATGTAATTATTCATTTGAATCACTGTTAGATCTGTGTTATATTTGTGTTTGCCAAAACAAGATGAGGAGGTACATGTTTCTAGGACAGGATCTTCACCGTATAAAGTGAAGCAAAATACATGCTGGATAATCTAAGAAAAGATCCTAAGAGAATTAAGCTAGGAATAAAATATGCACAGGGACTGGGGTCTCCTAGCAGTTGCATCTTTCAGTGTTTGGAGTCTCTGGATGTGCCTTATTCCATACACCTACTTTCAATTCTTTCATAACACATGCACATGCAAGGAATATTAATTACTTGAAAACTAAACTCGTGGCTAGCCCAGAGCCATCTGTTAGAAACCCACTTTTTTTTTTACCTGGCTGCCCAACAAGAAAGGTCTAATCCTGACATATTTGGACACGGTGGCGGAATGAGAGGTGTTGATGTGAGCTGCACTGGATTTCAATGCCTACTCCTGCAACAAAATTAACCCCAAATTCCAGTCCTCTTGGGATTAAAGGAAGAGACAAAGAAAGAGACCTTTGGGAAGATCTTGTTATTTCTGGAAGTACCCAAAGCCCTGCTGGGAACGGGGCCTAATGAGAACCTATTATTGTTCTTATTGTTCTCTCTGAAGTCAAAGGGACTTCTGCGGTTCAATTTGAAAGGAGCGGGACCTGGGAGCCATTCGTTTTACTTTCATCCCTTTCTTGAGAGTTCTTCAGCTCCAGTGAGAGTTCATCAGCTCCAAAATAGTGTCTTCGGGATTTGTACTTACAGAAAAACCATCTGAGCGAGAAACAGGGGCTTTTTTTCAATATTGCGTCAGGGTGTCCAGGGAATTGGGCAAAACTGCAGTGTAGGTTAAATCTGTCTCGCTGAGTGTGGATCTACATTACCATTTTAGTTCAGATCACAAGTGTGCTTTTGAAGCAGGTTTGCTGATCATTACCACTTGCTTCTTTTTGATACGCATCATGCAGTCACCTGGGAGCCCATGAACTGGGCTCCTCGCAGATGAAACTAGTTGGGAGGATGCACTCTAATCACTGTCAGCCAGTCCTCAGGGCTGAACTACTGCAAGGGAGACCAGGAACCCCTGAAATGAGTACAGAGAGGTTGTCAGCCCCCCCACTCTTTCACCTAACGGATCCTGTTGCACTGCTATGTCTACATCACGTGCCTGTGCTGCCGCAGCATCCTGAAGGGGAATAAGTGCTCAACGCGGAGTTTCCCAGGTGTCCATCCATGCCTGGGTGTCAGATTGTAGCCTGGAGCAAGACTGCAGGGTCTCATTGGGTAAAGGAGAATCCATAGAAGGGTCACCAAGCTCACAAAACCCTTGGTAGCAGGAGATGGGTTTTGTCATTTCAGCACACACCGTGCTCACCCTATGTCTGCCTTCTCTTGCACTTGCGATGCTGCTGCAGGCACTGGGTTACTACTTTCTTTCATTGCAAAATTTTTCCTTTCATGTAAGCAGCTGATTTTAAATACTTAAGAAAAAATCCTGGGCTAATTGAAATATGTTTGCTAATGGATTTTTAAAGCAGCACAAGGGGGTTAGACTTGGCACAGTGGTTGCTACAAGTGAACTGTGGCTGAAACAACATAACGTACAATTTTTTGTCTGACCTTTCTTCTTGAAAGCCCCAAAGTTAAGGAGGTACAAAATACGGA
This sequence comes from Buceros rhinoceros silvestris, assembly GCF_000710305.1. Taxonomy (NCBI): domain Eukaryota; kingdom Metazoa; phylum Chordata; class Aves; order Bucerotiformes; family Bucerotidae; genus Buceros; species Buceros rhinoceros. Next base: position 146,798 of record NW_010429876.1, on the reverse strand, counting down.
TCCAATTAAGAGTTCCTCTTACATGTTATTCTCCACATGAGAAAGTGCTGTAAATGCTCATTCAAAAATCCTTTAGGAAGAATAATAAAGGCATTTGGCAAAATTTACTTCAGTAGTACCTTTATGTTGACTCCTACAAGCTACAGGTGTCTCTCCGGCTGCAGTTTCAACTTGGCAGTTTTCCTGGTCTGCCTTCCCTGGGGTTTGTTTCTTGCTGCAGCCTTTCATTCCTCATTCTGTCCGGGCTGGTGTTAGGGACCTGCGGGAGCGCTGGGTGTGTGCCATTGTCCCTAAGTTACTCATCAACTGGAGGGTCAGCGGGGCTCTGGGGGGGTGCGGGGTGTGTGGCTGGTTACTGTGGTTACCGGCGGCATCGTGCCTCTCTTGTAAATGCGATCTTTGACCGTACTCGCTGCTCCAGAGGAATTTTCACAGCTCCTGGAGAAGAGAAAACTCCAGGAGTCGGGATGTAAAAGGTTATCTGATACAAGGTGGATGAAGTGGAGGCTTGTTCTAAAGGAAAGCAAATCCCTCTGCCCATCAATGGCGGAAATGTTGGAAAGTTTTAAAGTTTCAGGTTTATTTTCTCTCATCAACGGTGGTGTTAAATTTGTTTTCTCTAGTTCTGGTACAAGGGTCGTGCATGGTGATAGGGGTTTGGCCATCGCTGGTTTGCAGAGGTATAAGGTCACTCAGAGTTGTTCTTGCACTTGTGAGTACGCAGCAAGAAAATTTTAATGGTCTTTCATCCGGAGTAGCCAGATTGTATCTGCTCCAGGGTATCATTCACTTGGCCGCAGCAGAATTAACATGTTGAATGACCTGAGCTATAGGCTGAACTTGCTGAAAAAGGGTTTGTCTGCTTAGTCACAGCAACAAAACCACAGATGAACTGTAAGCTTCTCCAGGATCTCAGAATAAACATGTTTTAGCCTGAAAGGTTGTGGTCACCTGCCTGTGGCTGTTCTTCAGTTGGGACTTATAGCTTGCTACAATAAGATATCTGTCTCTGGATAGCAGAAATTGGGGTCAGAGCACCGGAGACATGGTAATACCACTTCATTCACTGTTATACTCACTGTTACATTACTTTAATGACATTATTTTTCAGAGGAATTTGTATCCATAGATCATACATATCTATTTCTTATCACATCATTATTTGCTTGAATTACTTAAAAAGTTTAGTTCCAGGCACAGGTTTGACAGGGGAAGGGACTGGTGCTCCTGAGCACTGCTCTGGCTGAAAGGGAAGCACAGGAGGTGGAAGTGCTGGGATTGCCTGCCCGTGCTGTGATTCTGCCCCTCTCCTGCGTACTTCACTCCAAGCTCTGCGTAGGATTTTGTGAGAGATCCTTGCTTCTTATCACTCCTAGTATGTACAAGTTCAGGTCTTCACTGCCTTTATTCTTTCTGTGCTTACACGGAAAATAGGCACCTGTGCAGTTAATGAAAACACCCAGGAAATTATTGCCTGCCTGAATTTAAAATCTGGGTGATGGCTCTGAGCAGATCTTCAGCCCTTACAGTAGGAAGATGGCAGCTTGCTGCCAACAGTGCAGGTCCTGCCCCTGGGTCAGGGGAGGAGAAGGGGTGACAATGGCACACTGTGTTGCCTCCTGGTCCTGAGGAGGGGGTGAACAGCTGGTCAGTTTTGGATGTTGTCAGGAACAAAAGCAAAGGAATTAAGGCAGTTGCATCTATATGAAATTTTTTCTTGGTTCCCTCTTTGCTTCTGTGGGAAGCTCTCAAGCTGGGTATGATTTAGTGGGGCCCAGCAATGTGGGGTTTTGAAGATGCTCTCCTCGCATCACTTTGGGAGCTGCAGACACAGACCTTGAGGGGTGCTGTGAGGAGAGACGTCCCAAGGCAAAGGTATGGGTAAAGGCAGGCAGGGCAGCGTAGCAGGCAGGGGCTGTGTGCCACTGCAGGATTACAGCCCCAAATGGAGATGATAGGGCAGATACAGTTTCACTGGGGCTTGTATGGTGGCATAAAGGGTTCTTTTTAGTGCAGCCAAGAATCACATTAGCCTTTTCTTTTCCTGAACAACCTGTCTCCTATCCATTAGCAGTAGTTTTGGTTGCCTAGCATCTTCTAGTGCGTTTTATGTGGTTTAGCTATAAAATAAATCTCTTTACGTTTGCTCACATTACAGTGAAGTCTGTCCTTTCACTACAACCAGTTCCCACAAGCCTTAGTCATGCAGAATGTCCTGCCTGACTCCATGGGTCTGTTCCCAGCAGGGAGGCAAGCAGGATTTGGCCACTAGTGTGACCGCAGCCTGCCCAGCACAATCTGCGTTACTTGGGGCATTAAATGTATTAAAGACATTCAGGAGGTCTGGGGTGTGGTGCCTTAGAGCCTGCAAAATTGCAGTGCTATGATGACATTTTTGTGAGATGTTTGACTTTACAGGAAATATTTTGCTCCTCTCTTGTAATCTTTGAACATCTATACCATTTTTAAAGACAGATATTTCCCACTGCTTCCCCCTGAATACATTGAGAAAACAGCTCTTTTCCTGTATCATAAATGTTGTAATACTGTCTAAGTGTCACTTCACTCTGGACTAGGAGTTTGAGAACAGTTATTCATTACTTTAGTGGAAAGAATGCCTAAAATATCCAAGTTATATATCATCAAAATTTAAATTTTAGAAAGAAAGCAATATCACTCTTATGTTAGTACCTTTTTCTTCATCAGAGGAAATACATCCTATGAAAAGCCTTTTACCTGTGTAAAAGTATTTTAAAATTGTTTATAATCTTGCAGAATCATGTTTGAGAGGTAAATACTGATTTAATTTCACTTTTTGGTGGAGCTCTTTTAGTTCTCGTGTAGATACCAATGTATCTAGCCCTGCCATCGCACATCATCACAGAAAATGGACTCTCCATGCTGAGAATAAAGTGCTTCAAGAAACTGTTAGCAAACAGACTGTTGCATTTAGACAGTTCAGGACAGTGCTAACAAGAATGAATTTGCAGGCTTGTTTGGCGTGATCCAGTGTGTCTGCCAATGATGGCCTCTGCTGTTTCTGACTAAAATACTATGTAGAATACGTGTAATTTGGTTGCAATTGGTAAAATAATTTTCAGGTGTAAACAGGTCAATTCACCTTAGACCATAGAGACACAGAAGCTTATTAGAATAATTTCCAGGTCTAAAACTTCTCTCTGTCCCTCATAAACATTTCTCCGGGCACCACCGCTGCAGATTCACCCATGGGTGAGCTGTCCTCTCTTCCTTGAACAATTTCATTAACTTCACTCTAACTGCCTGGGTAGGAAGAGGTTTGCAAGACCAGGTCAACTGTTTGACTTCCTTTCCCATCATGCCAGAGTTTATCATAACAAACCAATTTTTGCCAATTTTTTTTTAAGAGGCCGGAGTATTTTTGTGACAGTCTGGACCCTGTTGTTTGTCCTCTTTCCATATGGCTTTTGCCTGCCTGGGGATTTTGTAATGTTTTTCCTCTGTTGAGATCTATTCTTACTAGAATTGTTATTTTGGTAAAAGCCACATGCTTGCAGCAATTTGCATACCTAAAATGCTGAGGTTGCTTCTACACTGATGCCGTTAGTTTTCTGTGTCTGGCGTATTTGTCTCCCTGTCAGATTAACCATTCTTGCTATGCCACCAGGAACATCTGTCAATCTTTTCTGCACTGTCTGGCAGCGTCATTAAGGATCTCAAATACATATAAATACCTTGGGGCTGGTTCTGTCTCTGACTCCTCTCTTGGCCAATGCAGTGTGTTTAGTCAGTGCTTAACCAGCTACAGTTCTGAGTAAGAGTGACACAGGTGCTATGTGAGTACTCAAAAAAAGCAGAAAATTCGTGGTCTCCTTTTGAAGGATTTAGAAACCGGCCTCTCCCACAAAGGTCTTTGGGGTAGGGAGAACTTAGACTTTTCCATGCCAACTTTTAATCTCCACAATGTCATTTTTACTTAAAGAAGGTCAAATTATCCCACTGGTTGTTGTTATTGCAGGATGTTCTCAGATTCTGTTCTGCACTGTGGTTTACTGGTGGAAAGGTATTTGAGGTGCTGGTAATTTTATTGTTTATTTAGGTGGGAGGTTTTGTATGATTGCTTGAAGGAATCAATGAGTTCTTAATTTTATTTTATACCTGCATCACTGGGAGTGGTACAGATCAGAGGCGCAGCTTGCTCTTGGTGCATGCACTTCAAGTGACATTTCCTATGGTGGCCATGTGAAAAAGAAAGCAAACAAACAGAGCAGACACAATTCTTCCTTAGGGTACAGTTACTTTTTAAAAGGTGCGTAAGTGGAGTATGTCTTCTAATCAGGAGGTGCCTCAAGGAAAGGATGAGACCTTCACTGCACGGGTAGGAAGGCAGAGGGATGGCTTTGGCTGTCGCTGGGCCTTTGGCTGTAGAAAGGATGTGGAATGGCATGCCCAGAGCTGTGCATCAGGCAGAGCTGCTCTGAAATAGAAGGTCTCCTTTCCGTGTTGGGGTGAGGTTTGTCTTTTTTGGGAATACAGCTTCCTTGGGATGAACATAATTCAAATAATCTGTGATTGGTAGCTGTTATTAGTGCTTCCCTTCTCAGTTCAGGGATGGTGTGAAGAGAGGGCAACCAGGAACCAGATCTGCTCCATCTGGGGTGGATCTTCTCCATCTAAATGTGGCAGCTGTGCTTCAGAAATTATGCCAAGATTTTCTTAGTGGATGAGTTATATATTTTTTCCTCCAAACCATGTGCACTGTCAGGTAGTTTCCCTGCCTAAAACACCTGCTTCTTGCGATTGTTTTCACTATGGAAGGTATGTTGTGTTTTCTGACATGGCTCAAACAATTCACTTCAGTTACCCAAGTCACAGGATCAAGAAGATGAGGGACTTCTGAAATCCTCTTGCAGAGCTGCTGAGGTCGGTACAGTTTTCCTGCCTGAGCCCTGTGAGCTGACCTTACAAAAAGTATGGGTGCCTTATCTTCACTAATATTTCCCTCAGGGTAGGTGACATGCACTAGTTAACTGCAGTTAAATAAAACAAAAACTTCCATCCCTTGAATTCAGATCCCAGATACACTCCTAAACTTCCTTTCTGTGCTTCTGCTGGTACTGATTGTGCTACCGTAGCTCTTGCTAACTGAATTCCTCGTGCACTGTTGTGGGACTTTTTCACATTGGATGTGGATAGTGATCTAGGAGCAGGATCCTTATGTGTACCCAAATACAGAAAACAAAGGACTGCAGCTGTAGCTCACAGGAGAGTTTGTTTTGTTGTTTCACTGTAGCTTTAGGTCAGTCTGTTTCTTCACGGCGTGCAATTGGCCCAGATGTAAATATTGTACAGGCTTGTATTTCCTCTGTGTTTCTTTTCTGTATAAGTGATCTCTCTGTGTATATCTGTGAATGTATCAATATCTATATATATTTCTCTAAAAAAATTTTTTAAAATCCCTAGAGTTTTTTAAGGCAATGGTATATTATGGTAACTATGACACAACCATTTTGTCTTGTTCTTATATTTAGTCCAAATTACAGTGAGCGGAGAGTGATTTAATGGGGCTTTGAGGGTGTAATGGGTGCATTGGCAATCTTAAAAAATCAGTTGTTGAATCAAATCCTGACTCATGCACAAGAAGTTTCGAGTTGCTGAGTTACTCTCTTGGATTTCACACAGCCAGCAAATTCATGAAGTATATAAATTACTGGCATTTCAGCAAATAATTTTTCCTTTTTTTAAAATATGTCAAATTTGCTAATAGTTAAAAAGTGGATTTCATTCTAAGAATGAACATTTTATATTATAAAATAATTTTGGCAACTGTAGACTTCTAGTTAGCATTTTCCGTCTTTTCTTGGTCAAATTGGTGCTCAAATTTCCAGAAGATTTGCATCGGCACAAATCACTGCCTAGCCTCAAAGGGCTGCAGGTGCATCTGTGTGCATCTCCTCCTCCCTCCGAGCTGCTCTTCTTGAGCACCTGTGGCACAGTCAGGGTGGGAAAACAGGTTCCTTAGCCAGAGGAGAGTAGTGAAGACAACATTACCAGTTCTCTTCTGGCATGAAACTCTTGCAAGCAAATACTCTTGCTGGTTTTCTTAATGCCCTGACACCTGGATATTTCACAGGAATCTTTCTTCTGTTTTAAGAAACGTGGTTTTCTAGAGAAATTTTGGGACCCCCAATCTCCAGTGTCATTTAATGGCTTAATTTTATAGCACAAAGAGTAAGATATCAATATTTGTTTTTATTCGGGTAAACCTCCTTGTTCTTTTGGAGACTTAGGTCCTTATTCTTCAATACAAAGCGTTGGAAAAAAATACCATGAACATTCAAACACTTTTGTAAATGAATTCTCTTGGGCTGCAGGCATGAAGAACTAATATTCTTGCATTAGCATGGAAGCACTGTAGGCCTTTCTTCTTTCTCCTTCATTGATACCATCTGAAGTGTCTTTAGAGACAGGCTCTAGAATCGTTAAGCCTGGATTTGATCGGGTGAGCCATTGCTAACTGGGCATCACACTCAGTTTACGACAGTCCAGCTGAAACCTCTCTTCATGGAAATCAGTAGAATTACGTAATTTACCTGGGTACCACTACAAGTGTACGTCCCCTTGTAGCAAGTGCTGTTTAACGAGGTCAGGGGACTTTGTCAAGTTTGAGGAGAGCGAGCTAGGTGGCAATTAGCAACTTTGGTGATTGCTGGAGCATGACCATGCTTTGCTGCAGCACTTCTCTACGTACAGTGCAAGCTGGGTTAACCCTGGCCATAAAGCTCGTCTGACAACTTGAAGTACTGCTGTTACAGCTAATGAAACTTGCACATACTAATCCTTTAGGTCACTTTGAGCATCTTAGACCACACTTTTTTTAAAAGGGAGAAAAATTAGTGTTAAGCTAATATTAAGGGTCTAACTTAAACTCTCCAAAAACAAGAGGATTTGGCACCGTTATCGTGCCTGCTGTTCCTGGGTATTACTGCTGTTGCAATCCCTTGTAAGAAAGATTCTGACCTGTGTGAGATTGAGTGCTTTTGTGAAAAAAAATAAACCACTATAATGAGCAAATGTGTAATAGCCTTAATACAAGATTTCCCAACCTGCTGCAATTTCATTTTAAAATCACGTGTTATTATGAAAAAGCCAAGCTCTGACGGTTGTGCCATGTTTTAATAGAGTCCCAAGGCCTAATTCTGCCGTGTTTGCATTAAGCAACACTTTGTTCCAGGAACAGTCATATGGCAATTACCAGCAGTATGTTAGCACACCATGAGTAAGCATGTGATCTAATTGCCTGGTGGAAGGTTCGCACTAGTGTAAAAAGTATTGACCTTTGCAAAGTCTAACACCTGAAATTTAGCAAAATTAGAGATAGCTGTTTCTGTCTAAAAGCTAGAAGTATTCACTGAGTATCAGGAACTCCTTGTAAAACTGTCATGGGAAAAGTTGGCTGCAGGTGTGGAAGAAGGTGTAGTAGGGGCTGGAGCCTGCACAGTTCCCGGGGACGGGTAAGTTTTTCTTTGACTTAACAGAGAGCAAGGTAAAGATCAGTTCCCTCTGCTCTGAGGGACCAGTTGAACAACTCTGATGTTGGTCACATTCTCATGGTAAGCCTATGGACTAAATATGCAACTACTTCAACAAGTAAATGCCTCTGAGTTAACCCGAATAAATTAACTAACCTAATCCTTTACGGTAAATAATGTTTGTTGTGTACCATATTTTAGCAAGCTGGAATCTGAAGAGATTTATAACAGAAGAACAGTGTATGCACTCCAATAAGGGAGAGCAGCAGTCTGTAAGCACACCTTACTTGGGACATCTTGGCTGGGCATTAATAGGTTTATGCTTTTTTAGCAAAATTCTCCATTCAGGTCTATTAGCATACAACAACTAATCACCTTTCATCAGATTTTCTTTTGGGGGAGTAGCAAGAACCTCTGACAAAACTCGTCTTAGTGTGTTGTGTTTGCAGGTAGTTCAAAGGAGAGAGTTACATGCTGTTTATTCTCATCAGAATGACATAAAGAAAACCCATTCATTGCTTACATGGTTTTTTGTTTGTTTGTTTGTTGTTGTTGTTGATGTTCTTCAGGGAGTGTCTTAGTGTTTTTGTTTGAAAGATGTTTTCCTGCCCTGTAGTTTTCTCTGTCCTTTGTCACTATAAAGCTGTTGAGCTGGATTCTCAGCTAAGCTCTCTTCTGACTCTGGAGGTGATAATCTTCTCAGATGATGATTTTGAAGTTGAAAGCCCAGGGAGCAGAAGATCTTGGTATACGCTCACACAGACCTAGACTGGCTCTGACCAGGACATCTACTGGGTGCACTGGGTGTGGCCTTGGTGTGGCGTTACATTGACCTCAGGCCGGGAGAGACACAGAAAGCAAACCCTGGGAGAAATGAGATATATCAGGATTATAGGGTGGAGGTTTTGGCCTGGGAGGGAAGAGTGCTCCCTCCTTAAAAACAAACAAACAAACAAACTACATGTGATTTGCTTTTCCTTCTGTTAATGTAACTTGTTTGTTGCACTGAAAAGATTTTGAGCAACAGCATTAGCCAACAGTATTTAACAATTTATCTTCTAATAGTTAAAGGGTTGGTTTCATGGGATGAGGAATCAGGATCTGCCTCCTTTCCTCACTGAGTCCTTTCTGGTTTGCAGACAAGCTGTGTTGACTGTCTTGTCTTCGCCACTTGACTGTATTGCAGCCAGCATTGCAGTACGTGCCGTGGTGAAGAAAGGGTGCCTGGAAGTGCTGTGCCAGGATGTGAGCCCGCAGAGAGCCAGGACGGTCATTAGCTGTCCAGCACTAGGGTTGCCTTTGCTTCACAGGTCACTCATCCTGAGGGTTACCTAATGTATGGTTTTGTTCCTTGTCTGAAAATGTAGTACGACTAGGGAATTCCATAGTCTACGGTCTGTTTATTCATAAATACCAGCTCAGTAATTTCATTTAACTCCTCTGACTGCCTTGGCCAATAGTTATCTGCAATACTGTAGACCATAAATGCCTGTAGATGCTATGCCTTTTTAGATAGCACTTTTATCAGGGTCTTACCGTGGCTTTTAGAGAAATGCAGAGAAAAAATATACTCATAATTAACCACGTAACGTCTTCTCAGAAGACATACTGCCGGACTTGCAGGTGTGGTTGGATTCATAGGCAGTGTTGGTGTGCTTGCTTTGCAGTGTATACTATCAAATTTGTGTGTAAGGTTGCTGGACTATAGTAGACACCAAGTCTGCTGTACCTTCTGCATAGTGTGACTGTCACGCAGAAGATTCATTCCTTGTGCCACTGAATTATCTCAGGTGCTGCTTCTTCTCGCACAAGGGAAGCAGATTTCTTATTTCATTACTTTTGCACTCTCTGAAGTACTGAGTGGGGACTCTTTGTCAGGCAGCATCGAAATGTTGAAAAGTAGAAGGTAATGGAAGGACAAAAATATGTTCACCTTCAGAACAAGGATGGCTCTACTAAAGTAAACAGAAAAAGAATTCTTCTATAAATTCCCTTTTAAAACTTCCATCTGTTAGAATAGGATTATTTGAACAACATAGTACAGGAAGTTATGTGAAAAGTTTAATGATGTGCCATGTACCACTTTTAATTATTGAGACACCTCTTTCGTTAATTGTATTTTGCTGTTTTGATGAGTAGGTGTTTTTACCTGAAGATGATGAGTGAAAACTATGAAAGTTTTGGCAGAGCGTGTTGCTGTGGCGAATGGATGGCCCCGGGCCTCCTTGGGGTGGCTCGCCAAGTAGGTGCCCGTTGCTCCTGAGATGTTGGTGGGAGATGCTTGGAGGGAAAACTCGACTTCTCACCCTGCTGGCAACCATGCTTCTTTGATGATACTGCAGAAAAAGAACTCAGTTCATGCTTCTTTGAGTACGAATTTGATCACAGAAGCCTTATTTCATCAGATCTATCATCTTAGACTAAGACCAGAGGTCATTGAAGAGCACTTCTCTGAGAAGTACCTCCTACAAGGGTGGATGTGAGTTGATTGTTCTGGCATGGGCCGTAGCTCCTTGCAGTTCAGGCCTTGCAGTGAGATTCCTTGGAGGTGCGAAGGTTTCTAGGATTAAAGAGCAGATTAACAGAAAAGTGTTTAATATGGAGATTTATGAACTTTTTGTATTTTATGTGGAGATAGATACTTAAGAACTAAAGTGTCCACACACAGCATGTGTTACGCAGTTAGAGCCACCTATCAATCTCCCAGTTCTGTCACATGGGGCGATGTATCTGTCCCCTTTAGTCACCACTCATTGTCTTAAATTTGATATGTTAGCCCTCTTTTTTTTTTTTTTTTTTTTTTTTTTTTTTTTTTTTTTTTTTTTTATGCTGCTTTTATAAACCTTTGGGCAGGAACGCATTCTTGGCATTGTTGGGTGTTTTTGGGGAAATCAATTCCACGCATTCTTAGCTTTGGGAAGTGATTAGGCAGAAAGGCCTACGCTAACATCGGTTGATTTAGCATTGTTCCTCCAGAAAAGAGACACAAGACCTTAAACAGCTACTGGCTGTGTAAGCCCAGAAAGTTATTTTACAGAGGGTTGTTTAAGCCTGAAATAGGAATGGTGACAGCCTTGCATACTGGAAGGGTGCACTCCTGTTTAAAAACGCAGGCATTATATACCTGTATGTTAATTTTGATAATGCAGTAATGGGAAAATTGTAAACAGGAGAGATTTGCTTTCAGGAAAAATACTAAGATTGCAAAGGCTTAATACGTCAAAATGTTGGGTACTTTGTTCAGTCCGGGAGGTCTTTGTGTTCATAACAATGGTCTTCTCCAACCTAGGATTTAAGTTTATTGATGTGCTGTCGTGGTGAATGAAGAACTTCCTTTTCTGTGATGCTTAGAGAAAGAAAACACCCTGCTTTACTGCAATTCCCCTTTTATTAAGTCCAAATCAGTTACTGAACATCTGATTGTATGTTCCAGAGTTATACATAGCAGAAACCTTGCATTTAAACCCCTTTTTTATTCTATTGCATATACTGTGTTGTAGAAATTGGCTGATTTAAATACAGTAGTTGTAAAAGGAATATGTCAAGTGCCGTCTCAACTTCACTGTCTTTCAGAAAGCACTGGCAAATCAGATAGGCTGTAAATCGTTTTAATTTGCTTATGAATTCAGTAAGTACTATCTACAAAGCCATCACAGGTTTTCTTGGACAAGTCTCTTCCCAGCAGTTTTGTCCAGGCAGAAAAACAGAGCTGTGGCCGTGAAAGCACATGTGTTGGGCCCTTAGATGTGTACTTTAACTGAGTGAAAATTTTGCCTAGGGAGGAATTTGATAATTAAGCTAATTAAAAGCAAGCACTAGGGCAGATTCGCCAAAGATATTTCTGGAAGTTGTTTCTCTGTATAAACAGAAAGAAATAGGAAGAAGAAAAAATACAGAAGTAATTATAAAGGGCGAGCCTCATTGTAATGCACAGCATAGATTTGCGTAGGTTTTTTCTCTTGCTTTAAGCAGTCACTGGACATTTCCATACAACAGTGATGCAAAATGTCCCGCCTTCCACATTTATTTGACTGTCATGTCAGAAGAGCTGCTTGAAAGGATGAAAGCTTTATTTTGGGTCCTTCAGGCCTGAACCAGAACAGTGAGTAGCTCAGCTGCTACTTTGGCTTTAAAGATAACACTACTGTGAAGAGTTGTCTGTTTTTAGGTACACAGTTTTCTGGGTGATAGTCTTTTGAAGTTTGTGATGGACTACTTTGTACAAACACATGTGTGAAGTGTTTCCAGCTCTGGGTCATGATAAAGCCTCTTTAAAAGAAATCAAGCAGTCTATTTTGTTCTGGTTCACAAAAGTGGTATTGAATAACATAGTGAAAACCTTTGCTGCTTGGTGAATCGGGAGGGAAACAGCAGTCTGGCCCTGGAGGGAAGAGGTGATGTACAGAACCTCAAGAAAGTGAGATTCCCAGAGCCTTTGGAAATAAAGAAAGAAAGTATGTTTTCTTTTAGAAACAAGTCAGCCTAATTCTGACTTCCTTCAAGCGGGAACCATGGGCAGAGTGAGGAGCTGGAAATAAAGGAAAGCATTTTGCCAAGGTGGGAGAGTGAGAACTGAGGGAAGTGTCTGTCGTGGGAAGCTGCTTACTTAATCCGAAATGTTTTTCCTTTCCTGATTGCCTCATAGTTCCCCCAGAGCCCTCCTGGGTGAGAAATACCTGGTACCCTGGACCTGGCAAAACGTCCATCTCTGAAGGCCCAGAGGTCCCGTTTACAGCTTTGTTAAGAGAGGGAATACCTGGAAGAGGAGAGTGGGAGGGGGAAGGAGAACCTGATGGTCTGGGGGAACTTCTTGTAATTCCCAGTATGCGAAGGACACAGGTGTTAAACTCACTGCTTGGAAGATCTGACTGTCAATATATGTGTTTGTCCTCAATCCATACATATGTGTGTATATATATGTGTGTGCATATATACATCTGTGTGCGTATGTATGTCTGTGTAATAGGCAGTCATATATTGGGATTTTATATGGTGGTGCAACTTTCAGTTTTGTAGAAGTGTTGAGTGAGAAATTGCCTATACTGCTGTACAACTACGTAGTAGTGTTTGAACTAGATGGTAAATAGTGAACAAAAATACTTTGAGTTAAAGAACCAACCAAGCCATTCATATAAATGGAAAATTACCGTATTCAGCATCTGCAGCTCGAAATAGTTCACCTTCAAACCTGAAAGCGAAAACTCCTTAAAGTGAAGGAGTTGGGGAAAAATAAAAAAAATAATTAAAAAGTCATTACAGAAATGTACAGTTTAGAAATTTGAGCTGTAAGAAAGTGAAGGTATTTACCTTTTTGCAATATACATACACGTGTGTCCATCTAGAGTCGCAGTAGTGTGAACCTCATCAGAACCACTGGCTTTACTTCATGGTGGCATCTGAGAATGTGATCTTAATGTTTTAACTCCTCACCAGAACTCAAATCCAGGTAAAACACACTGATATTTTCCTGTGAAAGTGTGCATGGAACAGTATCATTAAAGGTGAAAGCTAAAAAGAAATTGTGCAGGGTCCTAAATTGCAGATACTTGGGCTCAGCTGTGCTTCTATTATAGCTAATGCCAAACCTCCTATTGTTTTCACAGGAAGACCTTTACCGATACCATGCCAGTTTGAATTCCTTCTCCTGTTATTGATCTTGATCTTGACAACAACTTTTTCCATTAAAGTTTTAAAACACATTATAGTAAAACTCAGTGAAAAAATAACTTAATACATCTAAATTATTATGCAAATGGATAAAATTTAAACTCTTTTACATCATTGTGGTTCTCTTCACACCGAACAATAAAAATTTTGTTCTTTTTACTTGCTAACCAGTTTTTAGTTCACTATCTTTCAGGGCTTTCCAGAGTATCAAATTAATTGAAAATTATTAGTCTTTCAGCTGTTTTACAGTTAGTACTTGGATAATTAAAAATTAAACAGATTATGCACTTAATAAAACAATTAATTATTATTCAGTGGTGTTTATTCAGTGGCTTCTATGGAGTATGCCTGGCAGCACTCAGTCCCAAACTGATGGTGACCAGTCCAGCTCACAGAACTGGCCTCTGTATTTTGGCAGCAGCTGGAAATTGCTATTATCAAGTCCTCCCAAGGAAACAAAAATAAAATGACTGAAGTATCCTTTTTATTTTTTCCCCTGGGAGAAGCTGCTGCAGCAGAGATTTGGGAGCAGGGGCAGCGCAGAGGCTGCAGGTCTCAGAGGATGCCGGGTCAGCTGCATCTCCTCTTCATTCACTTTGGCAGTTTTGCCGAGTGTGAGGTAGAGGTGTCTACTTTGGGACCATATGTAGATCTAAATAAATAGTTCTTAGTCTGTATCAACATACTATGTTCAGTCCCAATGACCCCAGTATGGCAATCCTCCATGTTATGTATTTACATAATTCTGAAAAACTGTAAACTTGATTTTAAAGACTATTGGCTCAGAATTTGCCTGTAGAAATAAATGGGCACTGACTGGAGCTGCTGTTGGCTTTCAGCGTGAAACTTTGCTGTCATTCAGACTGATCATGGTTTGGTTTTGTTTATATGGTTTTGATAGGAATTAGAAGATAAGATACAAAGATACAGTTTGAATAAAATCAATACACTGGGTCTAAAATGTTTGTGATCGAGAACCAAAGCGTTTTCTCCCATTTTGGTTATGGGTCTCCATGATATGTGTTCATTTGCCTCCAACTTTTCCATAGGATAGCTGTAGGAGCATTGCTGCATTGATTTACCACTTCACATGGCATATATTACAGACAATTAAAGACAGTTTGAAAAGTGACTGTTTTTCAGATTTGAAAGAGCTTTTTGTGAATAGACCAGCCTCTTGTCCACAGTCAATATGCAATACAGCTTTCATACTCCACTAAGTAATAAGGCCTGACAGACCAGGGAGGTTCTTCAAGTGCTGACTCCCTGCAGCCTGCCAGGAGCTGAATCTGTTTTGGAACATTTCCACAGCTTATCCACATTAGCGGGGTCTTCAGGTACTGCGTACACACACAGAGTAAGCAGCAGTATGGTAAGAGGTGCTGTTCACTCCTCTGTACATAAGGGCAACAAGCATTAGATACAGTCTTAAGTCAGTCCTGGCAGCCTGTTGTTGCCTGTGAAGCTCAGGCCAGTACATGCTGGTTAATGAAGCAGACATGTATGGCCTCCAAAGGTTTCGGCTGTCCTTATGACAGGGCAGTTTTTTAATAGGGATAATGTGGGGCTAGGAAGCCTGTCATGTTCACCTAGTGCTGGCTCTGTGATGGCTGTTAGGGAGCATGAGCGTATTCATGCATTTCCCCTGGCTGATTGGACCAGGAAAAGAAGCGTACATTAGATAAACCCAGTTAATGGAAATATTAGACACACCTTATACCTAGGTTTTCCCCCTTCTTTTCATACATTTTATTCTACATACATTTCAAGCAGAGTGAGTATTGGCAAAAGGAATGAGTGATTTGTGGGGACGATGAAACCTGAATTCAGCAGCCCACAGCCTGCCGAGGACTGGGAGGCTGGGGATGCAGCCTTCATGGGGTGCCAGACTGGGGAGGCTAGCACACATGCAAGTCCCGATTAGAACTGTAAAAGCACTTTTGGGATGAGTCTTGCAGGAACAGGTGTTCCAGATCATTCTTACATTCCCAGGGCACATGCATTACTCTTACAGCACTTGGTTGAGACTCACAGAGCTAAGTTAGCTTACTGTTGAAATCGGGGTGCCAAGTTCTCTCTTCAGTAACAGTCACGTAAATCTCATCAAAATTAATGGAGGTATTTCGCGTTGGCATCTTTGAGGGTGAGAACAGTGATGTTTTAGCTTCCTGCCAGGCTTCAAATACACAGATAAAAAGGGACTGGTTTCTTTGGCCTGGCTACAAACAAACCAGCTTTTCTCCAAGCAGATTTAAGTACGTTCTGGTGGTCTGAGTCTTTCATTCATTGTGCACGAAGCATGGTGCAAAGCTGCTCTGCTTGAGCTCTCATGCTTCCTTGTTTTGCAACAGCTCTGCTTGCATGCTGACAAAAGGGGGGGTTTGCCTGGAAATGTGCATCGAACTAATGTAGTTTCACTCTTCAAGGGTCTTCTAACACTCCACCCAAAAGCTGCTGATAAAATTGTCCTTTCCCTGCTGATTTAGAAAAATCTCTCAGCTCTGCCTTTAAATCATTTACATCATTTAATGGCACGTGGTGACAAATCTTTGATGTTGTGTAGCAGTGGAGCGTTGTGCACCTGCTGCTGAAGGGTCAGCTCGTGTTTGATATCTCATTAAGGCAGCAGATGGTACTGCTCCAGCAGTGTATCCAGTGTACCCAGACCAAATGGCATTGTCACATTTGTTTAACAGAGTTTCAGGGCTTAGGAACACACTTACACAAAAATCTGTGTCCTGACTGCAGTAGGTTTATGGGCTATGCAAAGGGATTTCACTAGGGAGAGCTGCTGGGGAGGAAGATGTGTTCCAGCCTGGTACAGCTGCAAGGACATCAGGAGGGTCATTGCTGGCAGCTTTCTGCTTTCTCTTTTTAAAGGAGAGACAGATACATTCTGTGGCCAGTATGGAGTGTTACCTGCCTAAAAAAATGCCCTGGTTCCATATGCTCTCTGCGAGGCCTCTCAGCTGTGTGAACACAAGCTTAGGAGAACAGAACAGCTCAAACAGGAGTCAGGTGGTTGTTTGCATAGTGATATTTTTTTATCCCTTTCTTCACAAAAGGCTTCATCAAGGTGTGGGTTACTTGTTAAAAGCTGAAGTCAAGTAGTGATGGGCGAATCATTTCTGTTTATACAACATAATGCAAGAAAGCTGTGTTTTTGAAATAGTCTGTGTAAGGACTGTAAAAACAAATGTCTCCACCCTTCACAAACAAAGGCTTAACTGGAAAGGCTGTTTGCTGCGTATAGAGCAGACAAAAAAGAAGAAAAGGGGTGAAAATACCATGTTAATGATGGAAATGAGAATCCTGGCCATTCTTCCCACTGTGTTTGCAAACGCATCTCTAGTGACTCCATGAGCTCTGCAGAGCTGAGCACGAAGGAGGGAGAGAAAAGCTTTGAGGAACAGTCTGCATATCAACCACCTCCCAGACCAGTGCATTTCTAAAACAGGTTTGAGAAGAGGCTAATGCCATTTGGCACCCCTAAGAGCTCCTGAGCATAGATTGCTGATGGGGGACTTAGTTTCTGAACGTTGATTCCTG
>NW_010429876.1:112572-129973 GCF_000710305.1 Buceros rhinoceros silvestris | reverse complement strand
TGCTTCTGAAGGCTGATGCTCAGCTGTACCTCACTTGTGCCCTGAAGTTCCCTGCCCCCGTGCTAGCTCGTCACCAGTCTTACACTTTGTACGCGTTAGCTGCTGCTTCCCTAGCAACCGGAGGTGAACCACAAACAAGTTGCAACAAGACCCTTTAAAGTGCTGAAAGGTTAGAAGGCAGCAAGTGGGTTTTTCAGCACGTAAAAAAAAATCTTGCAAAGATTTCGTCCCTAAGTTTTTAATGGGAATGTGCATTTTTAGTGTGTGTGTGTGTGTATCTTTCTAGGAAAAAAATTTGCTTGAGGAGGTCTAGAAGTATAAATTCAAGTGTAAATTAAATTGGGAAGGAACATTAGATGAGACTCCTCTCTGGCATTTTTGAAATCATGCAATGGGATACAAGACCTTGTAATGAATTTTCCAGTGCTTACTGGTATATTTTTCCATATGGCTGCCTTTCTGGCTGCTTCTCATTCTTCAAAATGAGGCTTGGTATGAATTGGGAGATATCCCAGATCTTATCAAATAGGCTATCTAAGCTCTTCACCATCTGCAGTTGTGGATCTCTCCCACGTCACACAAAAATCCTGGAAAGAAGCGGTTTTCTCTCCATATCCACACAGAGCAGGGGAACACTTGATTGTCTTCTCTCTTGCACTGAAAAAGATCTGCAGTAGAGTCTCCATTTGCAGAATAGAAGGCCAATCAAAGGCTCTCAGGCTCCTGTTTCTGAAGCAGTGGTCTGCAAAACAGCACAGAGAGACCCTCTGGTGCACTTTGGAAACAGTATAGTGTTTTTAATTTAACATCTGCTGTTAAGGTCATGTTTCAGTGCTCAGAGAAGTCAGGTGGCTTAAAAAGTGTGGTCATCGCTTCTGCAAATCTTATCCAGCAGGGTCCCTAACAGCTGTTAGCTGAGGGGTGCTCCGCAGCCCGCAGCCTGCCAAAAGCGGTAAGTAGGCAGCATTTGAGTGACATGGCATGGGACAGGCGACGGGGAATGGCATGGGAGCTGCTGCTGGAGTGGCCCTGTGCCCTGCCCTGCTTGCTTGTACGTAGAGCAGGGACATTTTAGTAAAGTTTAGTGCTGGAGTATAAAGGAGCTGAGCAGCCCAAGCTGGGAGCACGAGAAGCAGGGAGCAAGGTGCAGTTTAGGAACGGACTGCACCTCGTAATAATGAACTGCGTGCTCCAGTGTAAATGAAAAATCTGCAAGCCATTCAATTTCAGTTTTTAAATCCTTTTTTATATGCTGTTATAAACAGTAAAATTATGATGGATCAGCTAAATAAGCTGGGGTGGTGAATGAAATCACGGTTATACAGGAAAGGATGTTAAGTTGCTGTTCCTGTCCTCAGTTGAAATACATTCAGTGTGTCTTTTTATTGTTTAAATTGCCTAATTGCAGTGTTCTATGCAGGTATTATTTTACTCAATTTATTATTCTTTAGTTTTCAAAGTGTACTTCAATTCAGTGCTAAAAGGTCCACTCATGAATATTTTTTTAATATTTAGTTATTTAACTTAGCTTTTAAGAAGTCTTTCAGTGACCGACATTTTGCAGCTTAACTCTGCTAATTCTTTGTGTCCTGTAAAATAACTCTTGAAAAGCGTAAAATGAGGAATAAGAAGCATAGAGTAGCAATCAATACAGTTTATTGGGAGCAGGGTGCCACTGGCTTGCTCAGACCTAAATGCTATCAATTGCTGGGTCTGCAGCTTGTTACCCACCTTGCAGAAGCAGCTTCTCCAAGAACTCACTTAGTTTCTCTTGGCAAAGGCAGCCTCTGAAGCCAGGAGGAAGAACAGCCTGGAACGGCTGCCGACCCCTGAGCTAACCTGCATTAGTCTAGTGGAGACAGATCGATGTGCTTCTCCCAGCATGTTTTAAAATGTTGCTAAAACCTTCCAAATTCTAGTCTCTACAAGTTCACCAGCTGCATTTTCTCCCTCTTCATCGCCATGGAAAGGTATGCTGTGTGTGTGTGAGCTTTACCTGAGCTCGGCTGTTTGCTCTGATTTGGAGCAATATGGGAATAACAGATGATACACATTCTTTCTCACAAACGTATTATTTTTTCCATACTCCTCCTTGAATGAACTTGTGCCAGAAGTCACTGAGATGTTAGGAAGGCTCCGGAAGCCAGTAATTTGCTTGCTTAGAGCTGCACAAAAGATACCAATTTTTGTATGGTTCTTACCATCTAAAGGCAAATATAATTAAGAAATTGAGTCAGTTTACAAATAGGTCATGGATCATGTAATGAACTGCAGTTGTTGACGTTTATGGAGGCTTTCTCTCCCAAGCATTGTTTATGAAAGGCAACTGGCAAAGGCAATGAGACAAAAACTGCTGTAGGCTCCTTTTCTGGGCAGTGCTCAGCCGCCCCTGCTCCTCCTCTAAGCTCCTCAGCATATCTTCTGAAGCTCCCTTTTAGTATTTTCATGTATGTACATGTGCTACACTTCAAGTGGTGCAGGAGTTGATTTTCTTGTACTGAGAGCTGTGGGTTGTTAATTACTGGACTGTTTTTAATGGGTTTCACCTGAATTCTGGCTTTCCCCTGGGAGGCTGCAGTGCGTGTCCGTGACTGCAGCTGTTGTCCAGGGCTCAGCAGAGCTGCACAGGGTGGGTGTCCCAGGCCAGGAGCAGAGTGTCCTGCTGGGCTACCAGATGTCCTGTGGGACTGTGACCTTCACCAGGTCAGTGTGGAGGACTCTGGCTGTCTCCAGCAGCACGGACATTCGTGCATTTCAGCCACAAATCAATCTCTGGGACAGCTCTAGGTGCATGTATGGTCTTGCTCTTTGCAGGAGAGCAGCAGTACGTCAAAGCGCCATAGCTGCTTCAGGCAAGAAAGGGTCAGGTTCTTGAAGCGGCTAGTAAATTAGCCATTAGGTTTTTCTTACTTCAGCGTGCTGTTGTTTGCATCCCGTTCTTGTACGTGAATCATGTACTCCAGTCAGAGGCAGTTGATCTGAACTAAAAAACCTCTTGCTGGAGGCAAAATGCATATTCTCTCTTCATTACCCACACCAGACTGGTGAGAAAAATGAAAGTGGGGGAGGCAGTGAAAAAGATCAGAAAAAGACTTGAAAGACCTGGGACTGATCTGAAACCTTCTCTGCTCTGTTGAGTTTTTCTCCCGTGATGTTGTCTACTCAGGTATGGTGAGTTGGATTCAGGAGAAGGAAAATAAGGCTAGCCAAGGAATGACCTGGAGCTGAGCTTCTTGAAAGCTGGCAGAGCTGGGTTGCAAAGTTGTGGTTCGTCCCCGCTGGTAAGGAAGCAAGGACCAAACAGCATGGAAGCTGCATCCTGTGGGGAACTTCGAGGAACAATAGCATCTTTCATGCTTCATGGCTGTAAAATGCATGAATCAACTCACCTGAGGCAGAAGTCAGGAGCAGCTGACATCAGCCACAGGAGTTGAGTCGCTCATTCTTTTGGTGTTAGCACACTTCCTGACCAACCTAGTTCTCCAGAGGCTGTCTCCCTCCCTCCCTGCTCATCCAAGCTGGGGACGGATGTTTCGTATACTTTTTTCATTATGTCAGACAACCTGCCACTCCCACAGAGGCCTCCGTGTGGGAGCCCAGTGAGAGGCCCAGGTGGATGCTCCTGTTGCCGGACATAATGCTAGGCAAGAGGTGTTGTGTCATGCCCTTGGCAGTATCCTCACCCAGGTGCGGTACCCTGCACCACACAGGGTGTCATAGCATGGGGACAGCCTGCTCTCCCCCCTCATGGGCAGCTAGGTATCAGCATGCAGGGATGGTCCGTGTGAAGTCCCACAGTCATGTCTGAGAGTCCACGTTCTTTCTCCCAAAAATTTTTATAGTTGGAATTTTAGTGCAAAATTTCCCAGGGTGACCAGGCTAGGATCAAACCTATCTGCAGGAAAACCCCTTGGTGCAAAATCCCGCCTCCTCCCCTTTCTGCTTTGCATGACTTTGTGTTTGGGACACCAGTAAAAGCCAGAGAGAAGCCATGTTAAACTCATTTAATCCCTGTGCTTTGCCACAGCACTTAAGCTAGTGTCAAAGACTCATTTTAATAGGATTATTCTCTTGTCAGATGGAAGCTGGAGATAGTCGTCCCAGATGTTCATGCGTGGTTTGAAGGACTGATTATCTTGTTGGTGTCAGTTCTTGGCCTTTTATCAAAGGGACTCTCACGCACATCACTTTTCAGCTCCTCACTCTCAGCTTTGCGAGCAGGAGGAGTACACTTAAACAATTTCCGGCTAGTAACCCAACATTTGTCATTTTTTTTCTTCCGGGGCCATAGTGTCAAGAAGAACAGGCTCCTAAGCTTGTCAGGCAGAGGGAGGATGTCAGAAGGTTTCTCAGGGTTGAGGACAATAGATGAGGACAAAGCTGCCATGCTGTAGTGAGAGGCTTGCAGCGTGGAGTATTGCTGAGCATGAGGAGCCTTTTGGGTGGTTGGGATTTGGTTTAAGGTAAAAGATCAATTCTTCCCTCTATCAACTGCGGGATGTATCTGCTCAAGAAACAGCAAAATGTGTTGCTGTTGGTGGGCGTAATTTTAAAAGACCCTCTACTGGTAAAATGCAGCTTAAAATCTAGAAGTGTTACCAAGTGGCTTGAAAGGTGACCTTGGAGAGGATTCAGAAGTGTAAATATTCGCTTCAAAAAAACCTGCCTATTATTTTACTTTAATCAGTGTATCAAATAGATTAACTAGGAAGTCTGGTGTTTCTGAATTCATTTATATGAATCGCTTAGTATCTTTTTGTAACAAAGGCATCAAGAAGAGAAACCAACTGTTCTCTACTTCTAAAATCCCCAAACATCATTTGGTGCCTTTCATGGTCACCAGGCTAAATACAGGTGTACATCTTTCTGAAAGCAGCCAGAGTGTGTCTCCCTGGTGCACCAGAACAGGAAGTTAGTCCTTTCCCAAGGCACATTGACAAGGGGCTATTTGATGGAGCTGAGCAAACTGGTACTTGAGGGGGGGTGTCATGCCACTGGCGGAGGCTGCGGGAGGAAGAGTAGCACTGGCCTGCAGGGTGGCTGGATTGGCTGGGAACCCAGTGCTCAGAGAGGAGTCTCGGCTTGAAACGTTGAATGTGCATTCTTTGGATGACTTCATGGAGTACCAAGAGCCAAGCCCACATGCTGTGCCACAGCTGGCAGCAAGAGAAAGGGAAATTAAACTAGAGGAGGTGACAGTTTAAGTAGCTGTGGCACTCCCAGTTGGCACGTGCAGCAGCTGCAGACTCTGTGTATCATGGCCATCTCTTGGGTCCAGGTGGATTGGAAGTTAATGCTGTGATTCAAATAAAAAAACTCCAAAGATATTCAACTTCTATCTTGTCTCGTTAAAATCTTCATTAGAAAAGATGGAATTAGTGGAAGTTTATGTGGGGTTAAATTAGCTTGTGTCATGACTGAATCCTGCAGATAGTAGCATCACTGGAATTAGAGATTTTCTTGTTGTGTTTGGCAAATGACTTTTAAATATGCTGAGTGCTGTGTTCATTACTAGCACTAAACTACCATGTTGATGCATCACCAGCTAGTTCTTGCTTTAATTTGTTAGACCTCTCAAGTCTCCTTCTTGTAATTAGATTCTGTGTTTCTATATCACAGAACTGTTCCATAGCTCTGCCAGCAGAAATAAAACATGTGTGAAAATAAAGCTAGCAAAAAATAAAGATATTTTTGTCACCATGTGTGATAACACATAGTGTGTTAAAATTCCCTACCTTTTTGCATGGTATGGAAAGCCAAGCAAGTTTATATTATACTGTGATTTCTTCCTGATGTCCAACTTTGGTTTCCTCTTATGGTTGCTTTGGGTTTCACCCCATTTATTCACTCCCATAGTGTTTCACCTCCTTATTCTTCTGCATTATCATATGGGTTTTTGTTAGTGACATCTAGCATTGTATCACCCACCCCTCTGCGTTTGTTTCTATTCTCTCTCTGCATTGCAGGACCAAGAATCATTGTTCTCTGTTTAGTGATGTTGCCTAGGTCACAGATTGCATCATTTATTAACGTTTTTACCACAGCTCACTTCTTTCCCATACCCTCTCCATTGTGTCTATGTGTACATTAATGTAGCTGTCACCAAGCACTTACATTTCATTCCTTTAATTAGTATTTTGACTTTTGAGGGTTTCTTTAAGCCGTAAAAAGTGCCAGCAGAGAGCTGGATTTACAGAGTCGCATATTCAGCCGTGCCCCTAGGCTTCCAGAAAACCCAGATTACATAGACCTGAGAGGTACATCTGTGTTAGGAAGATATTTATGTACAGAGGGGCTGTCAGCAGCAAACACCAGCCATCAGCATACAATGTGTGACTTAGCTTCTTGTAATGTGTGTTGAGGCGTAAATTGAGAAGTGAGAATGTATATTTAGAAAGTAAGAAAATTAATTTATCTTTTTCTTTTATGCCAGAAGCATAAAAGCCAGTGATGAGACCTCTGAGCCAAGTGCCTCCCCTTTTTTTTTTCAACTTATCTTGAAGCTCTTCTGAATTGTCAGCTGTGAACACAGGGAGGTTAGCACCCTCTTTGCTTAAGACCATTTAATCTTTGTACTAACCTTTCATCACAGAGAGTACCCATAAGGCCTGCCAATGCCGCTTCGTTTCTGTGGCACTCCTGCATCCTTTGGCTGCTGTGTAGTGTCTCTGCTGACCTGGAGTGGGTACCAGAGCAGTCTCAGAGAGGACTTCCCCTTGGCTTTTCTAGTCTCACATTTCTAGCATGATATTAAGCACTGACTTGCCTGCTGCTTGTCTCATTAGTTTTCACTTGAAAATACCGACTCAGAAAATTCCCCCGTATTCCTGAAGTGATCTTCCCTCGATCTGTTTATTGTATTAATACCATCCTAGCTCCCAGAAGGCAGCAGCACATCCCGTTCTCTTTGTTACAGACAGGTTTGGCTCTTCACCATGAAGCTACCAGTCATGGTCACTTACTTCATCTCCCTGTCTTCTGGCTTTGTCTCATGTTTGCTTCTTGACTGTGAATTTAGAGTTTTGGGTACGTGTGTCCTTTTCCATGCGTTGGTCTCTGTGGGAGATGCAGCTCAGTCAGTCTGAGCAGTCCCTAAGCCCACACAGTAAATTCTCCACAAACATATGCCCTGGGACCACAAATCCTTTTCTGCGGAGTAGCCTCTGCTCTGTTACTGTTACCTTCTTGTGTGTTAGCAGCCTGCTGAGACACAGAGCAAGATGTATGAACACAGAACTGACATCCATCCTTTGGGCTGAGAAAAGAGATGGTAAAAGTTTGTTAGGCTCACTGAGGGTGAGGAGTGGTGGAATTGCAAGGCCAACAGTCAGCCACGTACATTTACATCTGTCCTTGCAGCTGGGACCCTTCCTTACCACATTAGCACGTGAAGGCGGCATCGGTGACTGAAGCTATTTGCGCCTGTTTTCTGTAGGTGCCTCAGAAATTTACAGTAAGAATAGGAGGTAGGACTTTCTGCCACTTCAGGAGGTGGAGAAAGGAGCAGACACATGAGAGGAGATTAAATATAGGGGAAATCTGATATTGGGAGATGGATTCCTGCCGTGTTGGCAGAGCAGAGGGTAAGTGGTGATGCATCACAAGTGGAGGCAGCAGAGTGACCATAATGGTGCAGAAAGCTGAATGCACCATGCCTACCACGAAACATGAGCTCTCTGACACAGTTGCTCAACTCATGAGGATCCTGTGAGCCACTACACTACTGATTTGAGGAGTAAATTTGGTTTTGTTGGTGTGCCAGTTCTCTTTTCTTCCCCATCTCCTTTGAGCTCTATTAGGGGGGACTTCCTACAGTTTCCAGTTCTCTTCTTTGCAAGCTCTGCAGGTCACTCTGCATCTGTTCCAACAGAGGCATCTGCTCCGGATGAGGGCTGACAAGACCTAAACCAACACTGTAGTACTGAACAAGAAATAATATGTAGCTACCCTTGAATGATTAATTTTCATATCTGCATTCATGGTTTGCCCCTGATTGTGCTTCTCTGCCCGCTTCTTTACTGACTGTTGACAATTTGCATTTGAAGTAGTTGGCTTCAGTATTAGCAGATGTTTTTGACAGTTTGGGATGCCAAACTGTTCACCTCCCCAAACGTGCATCTGCCTCCTTGCCCTGCTTTGCAAATTTAGCAGCTGAGTAGAGAGGGATTAGCCTCTCTAGACAGGGCTTTCAGAAACAGACTTTAATTAAAGGTGCAGGATGGAGCTCAGGATCACCTCTGATTACTGGTGCAAATGCTTTAAGAAGAGAAATTAGAGCAATGGCGTATTAAGAGGTTGGTTCTCAGGTCTTAATATCTCAAGCAATTCATTCCTTTTAAAGTGATTTGACAGATTCTGCCGTCTGGTACCTGTGTGCAAAGCCAGAGTAACTGCATTACACCAAAGATGTTGCAGAGCTGAGTGGTTACTTTTCTCCTTCGGGTAGAGACTGTTTTGAGCTCAGTGCTGCCGAGTGCGTTACGCTCTACACAGACAGGAGAGAGGCAAGCGCTGTATTTATTTTACAGTGACAAGTGGTAATAAAGAACTATTCTGTGTTTCATGCTCATACGAGCTCATTGTTCTCATGTTATTTCTTACTACATTACTGGGCTTCTGCTGGTAACTTGGGATTACTGTTTGGTATTTTCTAGGACAGTATAATTATTCAAATCCCTCCACTTAGACAGCAGCGCACAGCATGCACCAAGCGAGGTCTGTACTTTTAAAGTAATTACAGAAACATCATTACTTGATTGACAAGTTAAAACAGTTGTGAAAGAGAGGTACAAGATGCACTCAGAGACCTAAGGAGCCCCCCTGTATTTCCATGGTCTCCAGAGCATCCTGTACTTCCCAGACAGCTCAGTCAGTAAAATGCAGCAGATGTTAAATGATCCAGTGTATTAACACATGGCAATATCCTATCTGTTGGCCTTGAGTGGTGTCTAGATATGAGCAATGGACCTGTACAAAAAACCCCAAATTCTTGTTACAAGTGTGGATACAAGGAAAAATAAAGTGTGTTAGGTGGGTAATATTAAAATGTTTCCTCTACCTCAACTGACTTAACTTTAACCACCCGTTACAGCATTTCCTAAAGCCTCAGGTTACTGCTGTAGAAACAACGTGCAGGAGATGTCTTGAGCCAACTGAGAAAGCAAGTTGAGAGAGAGGTCATTTTACAGAGCTTGAGCTCCTTTAAAGAGCATGGTAGCCTGGTGTCACAGCTCAGTTTCCTGTCCAGAAGAGCCTCTTTCAAAGACATAGCTGAAAGGGTTTAGCTGTTAAACACGGAGCCGGCAGCAGCCCTGGAGTGAGAACATAGAGTTGGATTTCCGTAAGAGAAGATTGAAATGTCTTCTTTGCCAAACAGGTCTTTGAAAAAGATGCAATGACAAATTGGAAATTTTTTCAGGACTAGAATATTTTATTTTGAGCTTCAATGCTTTTTAAAATTTTACTGCTTTTTTTTTTACTTGTAATTATACCTCCATCCTTAATTAGAAGGGGTTTATTAACAAAGATGAAACTGAGGTAGAAGATACTTTTGGCAACTGGGGAAACACTTTTAAATTTTACTGTAATGAAATTACTGTAGAGAAATTAGTTAGAGGTTGTGAAGACTCGAGTCTGGCTAAACACACCCCACCCTGGATGCTTCATGCCTGTGAGCAGTTCCCCTACACAAAATGCACTGTCAGAGTTTGCTTCTGCTTCATTGCTCAACTGTCCTGCTCCACCTCCACCTCCTTGTAGCTACAAATGCAGCAGTTTGTCTTGGCTGGGAAGGCAGAAAGAAAAAGAGGAGTAAAAGCCAGCTTCTCTGGGGCAATTCTCTGCTCTTCTGGGTGCTGGAGGAAGAGCCTCATCCACTGCTCATTAGCAGCCGTGGGAGTCATCTGTAATGGGGGGAACTTGAGCGGGAGCTTAAGAGCAGGGACACTATACGGCCATCCTTACCCATACAGGATTCTGAGTTGTATATAGACATAAAAAAAAGGGTCGTAAAAAATACCTAAATCATTCCCAGTGGAAGTCTCAATGGATGGGTATGTTTCTGTTCATTTGTATTGTTTTCAGTGACATGATATTGGAAGATTTCTGGTAGAAATGTTTTTAGTCTGCTTGATGCTTTCTGCAGACGTTGCAGCCAGCTGTCATGATACTTCTCTGTGCATCTTGCTCTGTGTTTATTTGACACAAGGAATGATGTCCACATGACAAATTGCGGAACTGGCTTTGGTGACAGCTAGGTATCACCACAGTCCACCACACTGCCTCCAGCCCTCCTGCCTGTGCTGCCTTTGACCTGGAGCATGCCAAAGCCCTCTCCCTTCCCGGCACACATTCACAGGAACTTTGCTGTCCTTTCCACTAACCTACGCTGAGCCACTGCTGCCTGCACTGCGCAGGCACCCCAGCAGCCCTATAAATTTCTCCTGATATGGTTTGCAGCTGCTTTGCCTTTCTCCCCATCACCAGCTGTCACGTCCAAAGATAAATACTTCTTTCCATGCAAATACTGACCCTCTGCTTCCCTCTCCCAAGAGTCCACCTCTGAGACATTCAAGGAAATTAATGCTTCCAGGAGCCAGCGCTGTGAGGTCCTGCAGCTGTGGACCACCATGGTAAGGATTTGGCTATCGTAAGAAGCCACCTCAGATATCAGCAGGTTCCTTGCAGGCTGGGTGGCAGTGAGGAGTTTCTGGTATGCCCTGTGGAGAGAAAGAATGAGTCTCCTCATGCGAGATGTTTGCAGGGGTTATTAACCCAGTGCAGTGGCTGCGGCTGTTATAGCTGGGTGCTCTGTCAGCCTTTAAGAAGCTCTTCCATGAAGATGCTCAGCACTGGCCAAGTACAGAAATATCACCCTAAACCTAAACAGAGCTAAGAGGTTTTTGAAAACTGAGGAAAATGCCTAAAACACACTTTTTTTCCAAGAACACTGGGTTGAGACTGTGATGTAAGCCTAAGTTTATCAGTGGAGGGAGAGAACCAGTAGCTGCACTCAAGAACACAAGCCAATGTCCTGACCATACATAAGGCCTCAAAGCTAAGGTGGTGAAAAAGTGTCCTCTGGACACTGAAATAGCAAAACCTTTCTCTAATTAAACTTCAGCACTTATCAGAGCTCTTGGGAAATGACTCCTCGGTATGAAGCATCCTGCAGGAAGTCAGATAAGCTCTTTCCAGAGAAAATCCTAATTTGCAGACAACTGCTTTTCACGGTGTGTAGTACAAATTTTTAAAAATAGGGGAGTTTAAAATAAAATTAGTATTTTTACTTACTTGGGGATAGTATTTATCCCATATTGCATACGTACAAATGGCTTACATGGAGTTTGGTAGGTTTTGTGAAAAGGTGATATGTCCTCTGCTATTGCATGGTGAAATTGCCCTTCTGACTCAGTGGTTTCTTGGAGTCGTACCAAAGTACAGTCTGGGAGCTAGGGCTGAAAGCTTCATGTCCAACAGTCCCATAATGCTCAGGCTCTGCTGGTATCAGCGGGACTATATGGGTAAGGATTCCTAGAATGAAGATTTTTGTGTTTTCCCTGAATGAGTTACATTTTAAGGCTCAACATTAACAGTGACAGTTTCAGAGGGTATTTTGCACAGGCCCAGTATTTTATAATATACAAGTAAAACAATGAAAAATAATGCCTTTATTAAGATACTAATAGCAATCTACTGTTGCTGTAATGAGGGAGAGATACATATTCTTTACACTTTGTAGAAAATAGAAACAGCCTTGAGAAAACTCAGTGTACAATGAAACTTTTCCATGGGTAGTTTGTTTCAGGGGAGTCAAAAAGTGCCTCTTTTGTGGCACCTTTAAGGTCCTCATATGTCCAGCTTTCATTGGATGTGTCCTCCTGGAAATTTTGCTTGGGTTGAAAGAGAGGGCTTTGCTACTGGTTGTTAGGATATCCAGCCATCTGAAAGGAGCAGTAGTTTCAATAGGATGCTCAGAGATGGTGGATAAATTGTTACTGCACCAATAAAATTTAGTGCTGCGCATGGTGCAGGTGGCACAGGGAGTCAGACTGCTGAGCAGAGTCTAACCTGACACGATCCTGGTGATGCTGCTGTAAGATCAAGCAGTACTGAGAGCATGAGTTTTTTCCTCTGTTACCCAGTATAGTAAATTCCTTCTTTTGCTTATAGAAGTTGTTGGGTAGCCTTGTATTAGTCCTAGAATGCAAAATACCTGTTTTGCTCAAGATCTTTGTCTTAAAAAGCGTCTGGCAGAAAATCTTATCTGATTCTTAGAGGAGTGACTCATGTAGTTATGACTCCATTTCTACAGCTCAGCTGAACAGAAATCATTAGATAGGCATGTGTCATCTCTGAGGATCAGTGCCATTTCTGCGTTTCACCAGCGGCTCCGAGTCACTGATGTTACCCACTTCAATTTGTCATAACTTGACCTGCCCTTTCTCTGCATCGGCTTCCTGAGATGACGTATGGCGATAAGAGTCAAGCTCTCGCATTCTCCTGATTTTTTCTGTGGGGCTGCTTTTCTCTTTGGTAAAGTTTAGGAGAGAAAAACACTCAGAGTAGGTTCAGGGCTATAGAAACAGGAAACAAGTGCTTTGTCCTTCTTGATTCATGTCCAGCGTACTAGTTTTAACGGCAGGGATCCAAGAATAATCTTTTTAGTTGACCATGTGGCCAAAAACACAATGATCTCATTGCCAGTGGCCAGTGACACGTAGACCGTTAGCTAATGAAAGGGTTTTCTTTGTTTTTGCATCGCATATTTAAAAGATTGTTGTTTGCAAATGGTCTTATGATGACTGAAACTACAGAAATCTGAAAAAAAAAACCCAAACCCCATATATTCCCAAGAACCGTCTTAGTTTCCCAAGCTGTGCTTCAGCAGAGCACGGGCACAGTCAGCAACTTGTTGAGCTGCTGAAGCTGATTTTCTCTGGTTTTTTTTCTGTTTCAGGGAGCTGGGCAAGTTTCCACATTGCCCAGTATATCAATAACTCTTTCAGCTGATATGTAACTGTTTTGAAAGCTGGGGTGAACAGCAGAAGTGACATCAGAAAAATGTGACCATTGTCTTTGTCATTGTTCCCTCCTTTGTTTTCCAGTCAAGATAGCAAACCTGAACTCCGTCCAGCAGGAAGCGTCCCCGTGGTTTCACTATGGGTCGCAGCAAGGATCAGAGCGTATCTCTAGGCAAAAGGAACATGGGAATATGGAGACATTTGGAAAAACAAACCTGATAGATTTTGTTTTGCTGATACTGTTTTGAAAGGATCCCTTTGAGGTTACTAATACGCAGTACGGGTGCAAACACTGAGGCAGAGATGCTATTTGCTTATCGCTGCTCCTGGTTTTGAAACTACCAGGCCCTCACCCCAACTCTTCCCACCCCCCTTTCCCCAAAATAGTTTTCATCTACCCCTCCTTTGAAATTGCAAAAAGAGAGATTTGAGCAAAGTCCTAGCTTGCCTGGGGAAGTTCTTGCTTTAATCGGACCATGTGAGTAAAAATGTTTGCAGGGGATACAGAGCTATGAGGAGAATGGAGGCTTTTGTGGTGACCCATCAGTTACTTCTCTGGCAGCATGGCCAGGCACTCTGAGCAGGGACCTTCTCTTTTGAAGTGGGGTTAGTGACGTAAAAGCGTGCCTCAGGATGAACATGCTGCCGTTATCTTACTCTGTGCTAAATACATCATTTACTTGAAGCCCATGTCCTGAATGAGACTAAACCTGGAGTATCCCAGTATGACTGCAGCCTCGTTTGTCTAGCGCTTTCATGGATCTTTAAGAAACCTGTTTTGGCTCCTGTTATACAACTGGTTACAGCTGGGATCATAGAGATACCCATGAATAGCTCTTTGGCTATGGGGTGAGTGAGTGACTGAGCTCCCTGTGCCTGGGCTTTGTGCACCCCAGTGTTGCTGGCATCTCCCCCTGCCTGTCAGAGCCCTGTGGATGGGCTGTGGTGCACTGTGAGATGTGGCTGCAGGCAGTGCAAGCCTGCTGGGAAACCATCTTTTAGCTGTGGACATGTAGCTATGCATTTAATTAGAATTAAAATGTAAATGATATTAAAAACCGCTCCCTTTTAAGTTCAGAGAGGCTTAAAAATTATGGCAGTAATTAGGCATTATTTTTGATTATGTATGAAATGAGATCAAGCTTTATGGGAGGTGGTGGAGCCCCCAGCAAGTGAGTCTGTGAAACTATCTCATGCAGCTATCTGGAGTGGGGTTTTTCATCTGAACAGGTCTGATGAGTGCTGTAAGATGCACAGTTTCTGCGGACATTAGCATGAAATGGAAACCTGCCTCTTCAGCTCGAGTTTAAAAGCTGTGTTCCAGCTCGTGTGCCAGCCACAGAGCAGCAGTGGGGTGGGCTCCTGGGCTGTGCACCCTGGCGAGGGCCAGCATGGCCAGGAGGTGGGCAGGGACGCGTTGCTGGTGATAGCAGGAGCCTGCCAGAGCCACAGCGCTGAGACAGGCTCAGCCCCACTGCAGAGCATGTCCAGGCAGAGGAGGGAGTCTTCCTGGTCCTTTCTAGCCAGGAAAACCAGCTGAGGTACAGGGAGATGTGCAGAGCCCAGGAAGGAAATTCATTTTGCATTTTAGCTCATCAGTAAATTGGTCTGGAAGGACCTGGTCATTAGCTTGCTTACACTACCTTCCCACATATCGTGCTTCCCTCTAAGTATCCTTCATTCTTTCTACTTCTGCTTTCTGTTCAGGACTGGGATTTGTTTCCTTGCCCACCTTGTCACTGCTGCATCTCTGCCAGCTTCCCCTCTCTGCATCCCATTCCCCACAGCAGTTATAACCTGTGTGCACCAGGTACCTGAAGAGCAGGAAGTGATGCTGTGCGAGGGTGTACAGGGAAGTTAGGTGTTCTTTCAGCCTTGCTGCCATCAGAATTCAAGAGTGCTTATCTCTGCCAGCAGATCCAACTTGCCATACTTCCCACCCTGCGGAAATATTCCCCTAGACTAGTGTTATCAACCCAATTAACATTTCAAAATTCTAAGCTTGCAGGTGCTGGTTTCAAAAAAGCTAATGGCAATCTTTGACAATGTTGAGCAATTCAGTTGGCATCAATTTGTTCTTAATCTG
This sequence comes from Buceros rhinoceros silvestris, assembly GCF_000710305.1. Taxonomy (NCBI): domain Eukaryota; kingdom Metazoa; phylum Chordata; class Aves; order Bucerotiformes; family Bucerotidae; genus Buceros; species Buceros rhinoceros. Next base: position 114,865 of record NW_010429876.1, on the reverse strand, counting down.
CTGTTCAAGCTGCAAACTGAAATTTTTTTTTCTTTTCAGTATTGTATACAAAGTAAATAATCCTGAACAGCACAGGCTATATTAAAGATAATGATGCCAAAATTAGTTTGTTTTTTTCCCTTATACACATCAGGAATTTGCAGTTGCTTTATGCACATTTTCTCCTCCCACAGCTTTGGGGTTTTTTGGCGGTCTGATTTAGCTGGTACTGCTATGGCTGCTGCCAAGGGGATTGCGGAGTGAGAGTTGCCGTGAGTTGCAAGCCCCAAGTCCTATTGCCCACCTTCTCTAGGTGTCCCAGATAGCCATCTCTGTCAGGATGAAGAGATGACTCGTCTCGCAAAAAGAAGTACATGAAAATTTGACTCGTAGTGTTTGTTGCCTGTGAGCATTAGAGATGGCTTTTCCTGGAAGTGTCTGGACAGACTTGTCAGGACCGTTTGCTTCCACCAACCTCAGCATCATTTCACAAGCGCTGATGTGGCTAACGCTGCCATGGGGCAGCACGGTGACAGGGCACAAGCTGGCATAGCCACGACCCCAAATACATGTTTTACCCAGCACACTCCCTGCCCTTGTAGCTCAGTCAGGACTGAGCCCCCATTGCTGATGCACTTGCATGCACCATGCAGCTCAGCTGCCTTCTGTTTCACCTTGCTATGGGATCTAAACCTCCCCCCACATCACACCAGGTAACACAGCTTTCTCTTTCCCCCCTACTGTGACCCCTCTGAACCCTCTTTTCTTCAAAGGGTGCCAGGCAACATGGTTTTCAAACGGAGTATCTGCAGAAGGGGGGGCTGCAGCTGTTCCTCCTTCCTGGAAATTTAGAGATGTTGATATACAGACTCAGACACCTTATTTTAGGAAAACCCTTACAGCCTTTTCAGCTCATCCTGTGCAGTCCACATTGCATGTTTCTACTGTCTATATGCTTGCCCTGCTCACCCCTCATCTTTTGCTTTCTGCTCTTGCTGTCTTCGTTTTCAACCCTGAGCCTTTTCCTGGGCAGACTGTTGGTCTTATCTGGGGCTGCTAGGTCAAGAGTGAAGCTCTGTGTGAGTGCACTGGCAAGGATTCAGGGAATTAGGCTCTAGGCCCAATTTTGGCCGGGAGCGAAGCCTGCTGGAGTCGATGGGAATCTTCCTGTTGATGTAATGGGCTTTGGAGCAGACCTGGGCTTCGACGTTCTTCAGAGCAGTGGTTCCAATGAAAACCTTTGGTACTGTGTGAATAGATAATTATTTTTATATATCCTTTCCAAAGCCCACAACTTGTGTTGGCAGTCAGTGCTCCTAAGTATGTGGAGCTGAGACTGGCAGTCTGAAATAAACGGACAGAATCAATAACATGAGATTCATGTGGCCAAGGGGAGTAATTTCCATGTTGTTTCATCCAACTTGATATAAAGAAGGATTTGCTCATCAGGGGTGTTTCCTAATCCCTGGGAAAGGGAGGCTTAGACTAAATCCATTAGTGCCTAAGAAATGATAGGACATTACAATACATTTATCTTTTCCAAAGGGAAGTGATGGAGTATATTTCTCATGAATGTTGGTCTTCTGTTATTGCACCACTTAATATAACTTTTCTCTAGCAAAAGAGACATTTGTACTTTCATCTGTTCCTACTACAAAACAGGGACCGCTCAGGGATGCACAGGGGACATTTGCCACAGCCCATTGCTCTGGCCTTCAGGAGAGCTAAGGCCAACAGCCCCTGCGTCCTATGCCGAGATGCTTTGAAGGCACACTCAAACTGGGGTCACATACAGTTTCTGTCGTGAAACACTGCTCCAGTGAGGCTGCTCACTAACTGGGAAGACCCTGAGATAGGGTCTCTGTAAGTTCACGGTTGTGCCTGTTTACGTTTTCTGGTAATGTTTTCTGCTGTTTTGACAAAGTGTCTTGCATAGGCTCCCAGCTGCCATTTTCTCTGCAGTTTACTTCCTTTTAGGATATTTTCTCTGTGATATAAGCTCCTGAACTTTTCCAAAATGTAGAAAATACTTTAAGGAGTTTGTCTTATGGATGATCGTAGACTTCGTATTTACTCTTAAACAAGTGAAGCTTTGCAGTGCCTACAGCAGTGGTTTGGAAGGGATGATGTTAATATGCTGCTGTTTTATGCATTTTAAATCTTTTTCCATGGTGGTGGCAGCACAATGCAAGGAAGAGACTCAGCTCTGCAAGACCTGCAGCCTTTCTAAGGCAAACAGAAGCTTAGCTCAGGACTATGCATCTCTACTTTTATGGACATCTGATGATTTTTTTACTGCTGTTTGCTCAGCAGG
>NW_010429876.1:93268-112494 GCF_000710305.1 Buceros rhinoceros silvestris | reverse complement strand
AGCAGGAAGCATGGTTTGGGTTCCAGCTCTGCTCAGTCATGCTCAGCCAAGTGTTGCCTGCATTCTCCATTTCTGTGAGCTGGTGCTATTTACGTGCTAGTGCTGCCCAAGCAGTGGAAAGGATGCTGAAAGTAAGGAATCCTCGTCAGTAGTTCAAGGCTTAGTACTGGACGAGGTGTGTATTAACTCTCATGCAAAGACGTGGCTGGAAGCAGTGGGGGATGGAGGTTAGATCATTCCAAGGCATGTTACCAAGCGATGGCTGGTACCCATGGGCATGCCTGTTTTTTATGAGCTGGGAAGACCAAGAGGTTATTTGAACCCATGGAGTGTCCTTATTCTGTTTTGCTAGCCAAGGAGTTTGCATAGCTGTCATACACTCTAACTTATTTCCAGATGCATTATAAAGCAGAATTAGAACAGATTTGGGTTGAGATATCTGTGAAAGGAAGCTCTGATGCTGAAGTATTTGTATAAAAATACGCAGCTTTCGTAATTAGCCCTAAGACCTTTGTATGCAATAAGCCAAAAAAAGTGTTAATTATTTTATTTCTGCCAGCTACAAAACAAACAAGAGAACCTTTCTGGCCAGGTGCTGCCATTGCCAAATATGCATTTCAGTTAAACTTTGCTGTGTTTACATTAGTAGATAATAAAATTCTTTGGTTTGTGGACTGCCAGAAGATAGAAAGCTGAGATTAAAGTCTCAGATTTGAATAGGTTTGTCGTAAAGGTAATCATGAAACAATGACTATTTAATCAATTCTTAGTTATTCTTAGTGTATTTTAGAGAGAGTCAAGCTTTTGTCAGCCTTAGTGTCTTCTCTCTTCTGTGTAATGGTAAGAGTATGTGATTGCTATTAAATCTTTTCGTTAGTTTGATGGAGGATGAAGGTTGTGTTTTTAATGAGCCTAGTCAACAGTGACAGTGCCACAAAAAACAACAGTCTACTTTGACTTCCACCTTCTGGAGATTTCTTTTGTAGAAAGAATACATAAAATAATATTGTCAGGATATAAATTGCATGTGCAGGGACTGCATTTGTAAGGAACACATCTTCTCCTGTGCAGCCACCTGGCTGTCCAGAATCCTCTTTGTCCATTCACCGATGTGTGAGATCCTAAGAGTCTTTTATTTTAATCTTTCCAGCTTTTCTTGATAAACTTGGCTGCCACAGCTGTTAGAAGAACCTCTTACGATTTGTTTAGGGTATTTACATTGCCTTCATCACCCCAGTATCTCAGCATTTCATCATTGCACTCACTGCTTCACAGTGTACAATTAAGGGCCATTATCCCCACTTTACAGAAGAGAAAGTTGAGGATTGACTAAGAAAAGCCATTGGTACAAGCATTTGAGGAGCCAAGTCCACAAAAGGATGGGTCCAATCCTGTCTTCCTCCTTGGTCTGTCCTGTGATTCCCTTTTCTCAGGCTACTCCAGTGATAGTGGCTTGTGTTCCTAAGATACAGGCTGTCTGCTCAGACCATTCTTAGCAGTAAGCCTGTGCGTCCCATCTGCCAGCACGGCTCGTGTTTTTAGAGCACCTTCAGGAAGACTCCTGCATCCACCTGGTTTCCTGAAGCCAGACAGATGATGGCTGTGAGAACTGGTGACAGCTAAGCTTTGCATATGTGTATGTATTCATCTGTGTGAAGATCTGCTCCAAAGAGCAAAGTGTAGCCAGTTTCTCCTGTGTAGCATCATTTGAAGGGTGTTTTACATGCCTGACTGAAGCCATCTTGCAGCTGCCAAAACATGATAGGGATTTTTTTATAGCTGTATCAGACGACCTTTGAAAAAACAGGTTGTTAGAGACTTTCTAGCAGAATAACAGATTGGTTGTGCGTGAATATTGGATAGCTGCAGTGCCGGACAGTGAAAGGCCATAAAGTATTACCACTCTATAAAATTGTACTTCCTAACATTATTTTTCTGACATTTCTGGCAGTAAACATTTGAAACTTTCATGGAGTACTTCACTTGTGACTCTCAAAACACGTATTTTATTGAGTATTTAGGGTTTCATTGAATTCCCAATAAAGAAGAGGACAAAATTTCCACTTTCTTGTACTTTTTTCAGCCCTCAAAGCGAATGTTGTCTGTTGGAAATAAAATAGGTACTAATTTGGTCCCATAAAACCACAGATTGTTTCAACTTTCCATGAATTTCTGAATGAATAGATGATTGGATCCCATGATGCTGCTCTCAGACCCACTGGTGATATGAAAGAGGCGCTTGTGCAGCCGGCTGTATAGCCGTGCCTCTCTTTTGTTGCCTGTAGTACACATGCTCAGCTCCTTTTTACTCTCTTTTTATTTTAATGCTCTGCAACAGGGCTGCACAAAGACGAACTGGCTTTTAAAACACAACTTCATTCTGCAGCTATACGTCCATGCCCGGTTTTCTTTTGTGCTGCCTGTGGAACAAGGAGGCTGTGTTGTATCTGACACCGGGCTTTTTCCAGTGATTTATTAACTGTGTCAGAATAGCTGTTGTGAATGCTGGGAAGCTCTTGCATATTGTGACAGTTGATATTGATTATGACAGTCTGTAGGCTCTAGTGCGTTGTCAGACAGTGGATCGTATTTTGTCTTCTTACTATACATACCATGGGCTATAGATCATAGTGTTTTCTTAAGAAAAGGACCCATTGTCCTGCGTTCTCGCTGGTATGAGAGAACTTCTGTAGCGTATTGTGCAACAAATAGCAAAATAGTTCAGGCACCCTATGGGACAGGCAGGCAAATGTCAATTGTTTTAAGGAAAAAAAAAGTGAATAGTTTGTTCTGCTTCTGGCCTTTCAGGGGAATGAAAGCCCTGCGAGTGACAGAAGTGGGTAAACTAGTCTGAGGATGTCATTTAGGAAAATACGGTGCATCCTGCATTGTCTGTTGGCCAGAAATCCACAGACCTCACAGGAGGAGGGGCATGCAGTTAGGATCTTGGCTACCCGATTACTTTTAAAGGTTGCTTTGGGTCTTGATGGAGTCTGGAATGACACATTTCTAGAATGAGTCCAAGGAGAAGGGGATGAAGATTTCTGCAAACTTGCAGAAAAAGGAAAGCTGGCTGGCACATGAGCTTCTGTGAGGGGCACATCAAACAAGTCACCCCGAATAGTGGCCTCTTCTGACTGTTTGGTTTTAGCTAGGGAGTAGTAAAGTAGCACACAGGAGAAAAGGTTTTTCTGTTTGCCTAAGAGCTGCTTCAGTGGGGAAAAAAGTCAACAGCTGAGCTTTTGCAGACAACCCAGTCAGGAGGAGGATTCAAAAGCCATTTGGTCAATTATGCTGCCATAATTTACTATATTGCTACTGTATTATTGGAGGAAAAAACTTCCAACAATACATTTCTTTTTAAAACAAAACAGAACTTGAGGTGTATCAATGACAGTAAATAGCAAAGCAGCCATTCTTACCTTTCTGTTCTTGAAAGACCTTTTGACCCATAATGGATCAAAACCTTACACTTTGAGATAATAAACCTTAGGAAAATGACATTCAGCAACCCAAGCTGTTAGAATTTTGATCTCACACTGGCTTTAGATTGATTCAAATGCCATTTCTGCTGCAATTTTACACTGATGTGAATCAAAATCCGATTCCACACATACTTTATGGTTTAATAAATGTAATAGCAGGTTACTTGTTAAACTATTATTTCTGGGATACTTTGGGCCAAGACTATGGCACTAAGCTGGGATCTAGGGGAACTGGATTCAGTTCTTAATCGCTGCTGTGGGTCTGATGTTGTCCACTCAAACCAGTTCCTCTCTCTCATGAGATGACCTCTCCCCCATTTCTGGTTGTTTATTTACATTATGATATCTTTGAGAAGCAACATTGCCTATCAGAAGCCAGTCTTGATCTCTCCTGGGATTACAGAGGATGCTTTAGTACTAACCATATTTTCTGTTATGTGATCTGTATTTTAATGAGTTCTTAACATTAGGCAAGGAGACAGAATTAAACTAAGTGGTTTGGTTTCAGTGATGACGCAACTTCCCATTCCGTGATCACATGGAATTTGGATTAATTATAGCACTCACTGTCGTAATTATGTTTCACAGTGATAGAAGACTCTAGAGTTTGCATATTCACAGCACTACTCTAAGCTTCAGTGCATGCTGAGATTTTACAGTGGCATCTCTCAGCTCAGTGTCAAGTATTAGTGCTACATTTATATATTTATGGGGTTTATTGCAGAAATAAGGATAAAATGGAAGAGATTTTAAGTGTCTGCTTTTCACTACAGGCATGTTTTATTTGATTTTTTTTTTCTAATTTTCGTGAAGTGTTTTGGAGAAATTAGGTATGAGGAGTGAAGAAGTTCAAGTATTCAAATGTGAAGACTTTTTTCCTTAGGTGACTTTTATCTAATGCTCTGGTCACAATTCTCTGTCTGTGCATAGTTCTGTCTCCTCAAGCCTGAGACCATGCCTGGAGAAGATAATTTTGGTGTTGTGCTGTTAAAAGTGACAGCTTCCCAGCACCAGTTGTAAACTCACAGTGACTTGTATGAAGCTCCACTCAGTTGCCTCATGAGAGCCCCCTTCTTCTTGGCTTCCCCTTGGCCATCCCTGGGGCTCTCAGGCTGTCAGTTTACTCACTAGCCCTTGCCAGTTGTTTGTCTGGGATGTTCTCCAGGTGTTCTGGGCTCTTTGAGATGTCTCTGGTCCTTTGAGTTGCAATCTTTAAGAGATTTCATTTTGTTTTACTGAGTAAAGGCATTGGTAATTACTGCAGGAGTGATTTCCCTCTCCCATCTCAGTACCCTAAAAATTCCTTGGTCTGTTTTATTTCCAGGAGACTGCAGGAGCCTCGTTGTCCATAGGTTGAAGCCTGCTCTCTGACATCACTGTTATCTTTCTCTTCCTTTCAGATGGTGTCCACAGTGTCACGGCAGTCTGCACCCTGCGTGTCACCATCATCACGGATGACATGCTCACCAACAGCATCACAGTGCGGCTGGAGAACATGTCCCAGGAGAGGTTCCTTTCTCCCCTCCTGTCCCTGTTTGTGGAGGGGGTGGCAACAGTGCTCTCCACTGCTAAAGATGGCATCTTCGTTTTCAACATCCAAAATGACACAGATGTCAGCTCCAATATCCTGAATGTGACCTTCTCAGCTTTGCTCCCTGGTGGCATTCGAAACAAGTTCTTCCCCTCTGAGGACCTGCAGGAGCAGATCTACCTCAACAGGACCCTGCTGACCATGATTTCCACACAGAGGGTGCTGCCCTTTGATGACAACATCTGTTTGCGTGAGCCCTGTGAGAACTACATGAAGTGTGTCTCTGTCCTGAAGTTTGACAGCTCGGCCCCGTTCATCAGCTCCAACACCGTCCTGTTCCGCCCCATCCACCCTATCAATGGGCTGCGGTGCCGATGCCCCCCAGGCTTCACGGGCGACTACTGTGAGACGGAGATTGACCTCTGCTACTCCAACCCTTGCGGGAGCAACGGGTTGTGTCGGAGCCGAGAAGGGGGCTACACTTGTGAATGCTACGAGGACTACACTGGTATGTGTTTATCTTATCTTTGGCCCATGATTTACATGTTAGACCATCAGCCAGACCAGCTCTGTGTCAAGCTGAAATTGCTGACATTCCTAGTCAAAAAGAGAAAAACTCCTGGCGCTGCCTTCTGGTCAGGAGAAGGTTCTTGAGTGTCATACATCATCACACGGGTAAGTCCCGTATCTCTGGGCATGCATGGTGGTAGGATCCTTGCCTTGCTCCAGGTCATGCAGAGGGCCCAAACACTGCTGAAGCAATGTTCATTCTGTGAATTTCTGCTCAAAGTGCTTTATGCAAACATTTTTCTTCTGTCTGGAAGGAAAGAGAAGGGACACATCACCTGGTTCATGGTTTTGCATGTTAATGACTTCCTGGCTCCTTAGCAGTACCAGGGTGCAGTGGGGGTGCGCAGCCTCAGTAGGAGGTTGTCAACCCTTGATCATCAACAAGTGCCAAACATGAGGATGGTTCATTGTCCCAAGGAACTACAATAATACACATTTATGGGAAATACTGCAAGTCAGCTCCAGTTTGTGAATGTCCAAATAAACTCCAGAATGATGTAGCAGCTTCCAGGCCTGTCTCCAGCAGCCTGTCGAGGAACGTTCTTTGCCCTATCATGGACTTGACAGCTAATAAAGATCAAAGTACTTCTCAAGTACTCCTGAGAAGTTATGAAAGAATATTAGCTGAATGTTTTCTGGTTCTTCAGTAAAGTCCAAGGGATTATTTATGTATTTGAAATCTCACACGCATTTAAGCATTCTGAACTGATGTGCTGCAGCTGTAATTTACGCTGATGGCTCGGCAATGTCTGCTGTAACCCCTGCAAATGAGGGGTGAAGCAGAGGGGGCTGTTCCCAAGGCTGCCTTGCACTGCTGAAGTTATAAAAAATTGAAAACATAAATTCTTTAAGTCTTCATGTAAAAAAAAATCTAGATTATATGTATGCCTACTGGGCTGGATCCAGACCTCTAGGTGAAGGGGTTTTCCCTCACTTTCTGTGGCTTTTGGCTCAGGTTTGTAAGTAAAAATGTGGTAGAAAGAGCCAGCTGTCTGTGAGCAGGGACATGGCAGGAGCAAGTGAACTGGACTTTCCCTAGCAAGGGGGATACGAGATGCTCCCTAAAATCAGAGTAGGGCTCGGGGCAGAAGGACCTTCCTGAGGTGAGGCAGAGGAACTTTTTGCCTTACCAGTGAAACCCTGAATAGAGCTGTGAGATGGTTGAGGTGTTTGGTCTTGCTGAGGAGTATTTTCCTGCTGGGCTCCTCATGAATGACATGCACAGCGAAGCACATTATAAAGCCCATTAACCATTACATACAGCTAATGCAAAATACGTGCAGCGTTGGGCATAACAAAACAGATTTTATGATCAACTGATTTCATTTAACGTGTTTATGTACTATTATACAGTTCATAGGGATGATTAGAAGTAGCAAGTTTCATTAAACAAAGATATGCTTATAAATAGAGTTAATTCATTCATGCCTTAGGTTTTGTAATGACATGCATTCCAACATCACATTTGGAGGGTTTCTTGCTAGAAATCTTCTGGAAAAAAAAGCTTCAAAAATGAAAGAGAATAATCTTTTATTAATAATTGATTGACATATTTAATAATTAATGCTGTAGTCAGAATGACACGGTACCTATTTAGAGGAGAGACACCATATTATTCATACACAAAGAAAGATTTCATCTGTAACTGTATTTTCAGTGCATAGCTGTTGAGTTAAAAATTAACTGTCCTGCTGTCAGGCTATTAGAGTGATCAGAAGATAAGGAGTGAGCACTGCTTATAGCATTGCCATCTTTAGGTCTCAGAATTAACTGCACTTCAGTGAAACACTTTATTCTTTTGAAGGACAGTTCAGGTCGTGGTCACAGTCAGCCTGGCCAGGAGAAAACACACCCAGCCATGATCAAGAGAGCCCTGGAATCCCTTATCCTGTGAATTAGACCATTTAGATGTACACAAGTCTGTGGGGACAGATAGGATCCACCCAGGGGTACTGAGGGAGCTGGCAGAAGTGCCACTTGCCATCATTTATCAGCACTTGTGGCTGTTCAGGGAGGTCACAGTTGACTGGAGGTTAGCAAATGTGACACCCACATACAAGAAGAGCTGGTGGGAAGATCTAGGGAACTACGGGCCTGTCAGCCTAACGTTGATGCCAGGAAAGGTTATAGAGCAGATTATCTTGAGGGCCATCACGCAGCATGTACCGGACAACCAGGTGATCAGGCCTAGTCAGCGTGGATTTATGAAAGGCAGGTCCTGCTTGACCAACTTGATCTCTTTCTATGACAAGGTGACCACTGGGTGGATGGGAAGGGCTGAGGATACTGTCTACCTAGACTAGTCAAGCTTTTGGCGCAGTTTCCCACAGCATTCTTCTGGAGAAACTGACTGCTTGTGGCTTGGATGAGTGTACCCTTCGCTGCGTAAAACACTGTCTGGATGGCCAGGCCCAGAGAGTGGTGGTGAGTGGAGTTAAATTCAGATGGCGGCCGGTCACAAATAGTGTTCACCAGAGCTCGGTATTGGGGACTCCTTAACATCTTTATTAATGAGGGGATCAAGTGCACCCTCAGTAAGTTTGCAGATAACACTAAGCTGGGTGGGAATGTTGATCTGCTTGAAGGTAGAGAGGCTCTACAGAGGGATCTGGACAGGCTGGATCGATGGGCCAAGGCCAATGGTATGAAGTTCAACAAGGCCGAGTGCTGGGTTCTGCACTTAAATCAGAACAATCTGCTGCAATGCTTCAGCCTTGGGGAGGAGTGGCTGGAAAGCTGCCCAGTGGGAAAGGACCTGAAGGTGCTGGTCAACATCTGGCTGAATATGAGCCGGCAGTGTGCCCAGGTGGCCAAGAAGGCCAATGGAGTCCTGGCTTGTATCAGCAAGTGTGGCCAGCAGGAGTGGGGAAGTGATTGTCCCACTGTACTTGACACTGGTGAGGCCACACCTTGAATCCATTTGCCCACTGTACTTGACACTGGTGAGGCCACACCTTGAATCCTGTGTCCAGTTTGGGGCCCCTCACTATAAGGAGGACACTGAGGTGCCGGAGCATGTCCAGGTCAACAAAGCTGGTGAAGGGTTTGGAGAACAAGTCCTGCGAGGAGCGACTGAGGGAACTGGGGTTGTTTAGCCTGGAGAAAAGAGGCTCAGGGGGCACCTTACTGCACTCTGCAGCTACCCAAAAGGAGGTTGTAGCAAGGTGGGCCTTAGTCTCTTATCCCAGGTAACAAACGATAGGATGAGTGGAAACGGCCTCAAGTTGCACCGGGGGAGGTTCAGGTTGGATATTAGGAAAAATTTCCTTACAGAGAAGGTTGTGAAGCATTGGAACAGGCTGCCCGGGGAACTGTTGGAGTCATCATCCCTGGAGCTTTTTAAAAGATGTGTCAATGTGGTGCTGAGGACATGATTTAGTGGTGAACTTGGCGGTGTTAACAGTTGGACTTACTTGATGATCTTAAAGGTCTCCCAAAGAAAATGATTCTGTGATTCGGTGAAATTGAAACAAATATTATTGAATATTTCTGGTTTATTGCTGAACGAATGCACTAGAAATTTAGTATCTCCTCAGTGGCTGGTTTACGTTACGTTAGTGCCTTTAGGCTCCATATTGCATGACAATGTTTTTTGCATCAAACCTGATGCACTTGCTCATATATGGTAATCATTGGTTGGTTGGTTTTCATCCCCTTTACAGAACGAGGTGGAAAACAGTATCAGCAAGCAATCTATTACCAGAAATATTTAATGAAGATGCGTTATTGAATCTTGTCCCAATGTCCTTTAACAACTGTTTTTATCTATGCTTTTTGTCCTTTCTTTAAATATGTTCACATCCATTTGCAGGTTTGGTTTGTATCTGTTAATCATAATACTGTGTTTTCAGCTTTTATATAAATATTTATTGTTTACAGTGATCCAGGTTTTTTTATCTGTTTAATATTTAAACAGCATAGGTTAGTTTCAATAGCGGCAGCAGTGTGAATTAGCTCGTGGAATGCAGCGCTCATAAATCAGAATGAGCAGAGAATTGCTAAGGCTGAAAGTTGGGTAATTCTGGTATTACTGAAATGTTACTACAGTATTAACTCAGCGTAGTAACATACCAGTATGAGGTACTTACGAATCTTTGAATTAATTGTAAAAGATGAAATATGAATAGTAATAGTCATAAAGTGCAGCCTGCTCTGGAGCTCTCATGTTTCCATTCCCCAATCAAGAGCCTGCATAGGAAAATAATTACAAGAAAATACTAAGATCTGTCATCTCTCTGGGGAGATATGCTGCCACTCGATGAGAAATCACTACACAATCATAACCCTGTACTGAATCTATCTGACTGGTCATCTGTTAAAAATATAGTGGTTTATTTCCTCTGGAAGGTAATTATGGTCTATCTTAATTGGATGGAATTTCTCCCTGTTTTTCCACCCCGCTTTGAAGCCCTCCCTTTGTTTTGATGTAATTGTTAGTCATTTATACATGATGAAAGTTTCTCTGTCTTCAGGATTCTTCTGTTACGGGCAAAAAGGTAAACTGAGCTTCTAGAAGATATTTCTGAAACCTGATTACTGGCTAGTTTGGGGTGATTTGGAATTAGTTTCACTTCCTGTGATGTAAGGAGGTGAGTGAAGAAGGACATGTATATTTAATCACGTTTTTTCAGAATAGCGACCCCCTTAACTTCTTTTCTTAATATACAGATCAGTGTAGAGAAGCAAACAATGTGCACACTAACAATCATGCCACTGATGGCAGGGAGCTATGTGCGTGGCTCAGGGGTTAAAGGATGTAACTTAAGTTAAGCAAACAAATTTAATGAACTTGAACGCTGTGGAAAACCTCTGTAATTTTCCCAGTTTTATTTCATGTATCTTTGAGCACTGCAAAAGCAGCTGAGATGAACTAAAGGTGAAGGCTTGGACAGGGGTCGAATTGTCTGTACTCTTCAGGGGCGAACACCTGAAAAGCAAATGCCTCATGTCATCCACATGAGTTTTGGAGGCATGGTTGCCACAGCAGTTCCCGAATGAGCTGTACTTCCAGCCCCACGCTGGTGCCTCCTGAGAGCGTACCACCGCAGCCGTAAGTCACCACCTTTTTGGGTGTGAATTCCCACGGTTCCTGCCCTGCCATGGGTAAGTGTCTCCTGCCATCACTGGGTCCTCCAGCAGTTCTTGTTGCAGGTCCATGCCCACAGTCCTTCTGCTCAGCAGCTGCCGCAGCCGTTCTCCTCCACTCTCTACTCCCAAAAAGTAGAATTTAATTGGCATGGAACAAAAACACTCAAATGGGAAAAAAACCTACCAAACACTAAAATAAGGAAGAGATTTAATGTTCCCACAGTTCTCCTTAGCATATGGCATTCTCGCTGCCTCCTTTGCAAGGAGCAATTTCTAAGGAAAAAGATCGTCAGAGTTTCCCATATCCTTTGCATCTCTCCTTGGATTTCATTTCAGAGAGGGGAGAAATCTTAAGTGGCTGTAAATCTTTTAGTAATCAAATACAGCAGTTGGAGATCTTTACTTGTTACACTTTTTTCCTTCTAATTTATTTTTGTGATACCATATTGATATAAGGAATCATGACATCTAATGTGGCTGCTGCGAATTCTGACTTTGTGCCATGAGAAGGTAATTAGAGCTGTTTTCACAGCGTTGTGCCAGGAGTCCCTGTTCATGTTGTTTAGTAAGTGCTCAGCATTCAGTTCTTGAAAACATATAGCAGTGAAAGTAAATGGGAAGATTTACTTCTGTGTTACCTTTTCTTATATCCAGATAGTAATTTCTCAGCTCAGTCTGATACCAGATTCTCATTTTTCAGGCCAGAGAGATTTATTTGGGAGAATTTTAGCTTTCAAGTAGAGAAATCTGGCAGCCAGAGGGGCCTTAATGAGTGTTTTATCTTGGGAAAGAGGGTCTGAAATTCCACTCTTGGTGCCCACTTCTGCAGCTCTGCTGGAGCGGTGGGATCACAGGAGTGTAGTAGCCAAATTCTGTACAGCAAATCTTAATCTGATGCCGTACTACATCTTTAACTCCTTGCTTAGCTTATGAAAGGCCATGTTCCAAGGTGGAACAAAGATTACCCTCACAGGATTGTGGGCTTTGCCGGCACTTTCAAACAGCTGCATCCAAGTTTGTCTTTAATACGAAAGACCAAGTAAGAAATTCCATTGTTCTCAATCACTCCTGTAAATGTAAGGAGGTTGTGCATGGTATGGTTCAGCTTCGAGGGTCGTCTCTCTGATACCTCATTCAGATGCTACAGCAACACAGTGAAGGTAGTAAATGTTTTGTATTGTTGCTGCCTTAACAGTGTCCAGTAGTCCATGACTTCAAAGTTATACTACTGGATTCCAGGTGCATTTATATGGTAGAGAAGAAAACAGTCTAGGCGAGATCTGCTACTTTAAAAAATAGTATATTCAGTTTCAAGAGCTTTAATATAAATATACATTTATTACGGTGCTGGGTGATTTTTACTATTTTCAGAATTTAAAGGCTGTAATATTTTGCAAAAAGTCTTAACAGTTTTTTATGAAGTTTTTCTGCTGATTTTGGATGCAGGAAGAGTGTGGACTATCAGCCTTTTAATAACTTTCATTGTTTCTCAGAGCCTCAGAGGAGAATACCTCGTTGACTTCTCTGGCAGTTTCTGTATGGCAGTACCATGAGAAAGCTGATGTAGGGTGATTGCATCCCAGTGAAGGTCTGTGTAATGTTGGAGGTCTAGCAATTTTTTTTTCTTTTTTCAGCAGTACTATATCATGCTGGCTTTTTGATGTTTGTGATAAAACTAGGTTTCCATAACTGCAACATAATCTCCCTTTGATTGCTGTGGAACTGTCACTCTCTGCAGCTGCGGTGGTAACTTCTTCACGTCTGATGGAGAGATAAGCAATCGTTTGCTTGTAAGATCCTTCCTTACGATTAGTACTCCTTGGTTTTGTCTTCTGCACGGTGTCCCATCACAGTCTTTCCCATCAATCTTCAACTTTCTCTGTCTCATCAGCATGAAATTTTTGTGAGAAAAGCCCTCTTCAACTTTATTCACTAAGCAGACATCTCCACTGGTGTGGGCATGACCAGCAGTGTGCCTGTGGTTGGCAGCTGTTGTGTACAGATGGTTACCTCTGTTTCCTCCCAGCCTGCGGCACCTTCCAAACCTGCTGGGGCTTGCAGCCCTTGAGCAGCTAGTGAGGACCCCATAAGCAGTGCAGTGGACAGTCCAGATGCAGAGCTTGACTCCTCCAAACATTTTTCAGAGCATGACTGGTGCAAAAGCTGGGAAACCCTATCTTGTTGTCTTTTTGTGATCTTCACCACTCAGCTATGTACTGTGAGACATAGTGTCTCATAAATCTTACTTCCAGTGCCTTGAAGTTTCTCCATACGACCATTGTATTTACCCATGCCAAAAAGCAATGAACCCTAGATGTCATCTCAGGAGCTGAATTAATATCTAAACATAGAAGGAACTATGCAACCTGTTCTGTGAAATTAGCCATGGATAATAAGTCTTCCACTGGGTACTGGGTATGAAGAGCACAGCAGTCAATTGTGGTATTTAGTCTCCTTTCTCTCCTTTCAGCATGATGTCCATTTTGTGTCATGAATTCCTGAAAATAAGTAAGTATTAGTTTTTGGGTATTCAGATTCAGAGGCATTACCTGGCAAAATTCTTGGGTTTGGGTCTGTATATATAGTCAGAGAACTATGACTTCAGATTATTACAAACTGTACCTGTCAAAATACTTTCCATGTAAGGATCGCTGTGGACTCTGCAAAAGTTACTAACAACAAAAGAGCAAGAGGGTGCTGCACCCCTCACCAAGGGCGTGGTAAGCAACTGAGGCAACTCCTCTAGGACATTCTCAAACTGCCCACGGCTGGAAACCTGGAGGAGATCCCTTTGAAAGACATTTCTTTCTTGACATGGACTCTCAACAGAAGCTGGCATGCCCTCTCGCGCTCTGTGTTTAATGGAGAGATTTATTACACATGTTAAAATGGGTCCTTCCTTGGCTTTTGTGGCAAGGCTCACTGTTAAAGCTTGCAGCGATGTGGCCAGCACAACATGGCATTATGGCTGGACCCCAGTGATGCTGGGTTGGGCCTGGGGTTATGGCCCAGATAGCGCAACTGCGTGACTACTTGCTCCAGAAGACAACTGAAACAATAAAAACAGAGTAAAGTTACATTTTTATATAACACAGACAAAAGCTGAAGTCTGTTAAACTTTAAATAACATGTTTCTGAGAATAATATTCCTGTCCATGTCACCAAGTTGCAGGAGATGAATGTTGGGCATCTGGAGTTTATATCTGATTCACAGGACTTACTGAAGAGGTCTACCACTTCTACAGGTGGACTTTTGTCTGGAAGATATGTCCTTCAACTAAGCTTCAACCAATGCTCACTTGTCAGGATGCAAAAAGCCTTTTCTAATTGGATTGCTGTGGTGTATTTGTTAACAGTTTAGTTCCCAAACGGTGTAAATGGCCTACAGCCTTCACGTCAATCTGCTATGCCTTTTCCTAAATCCAAGCAAAGAGTTTTATCATATTACCCTCATCTTGATGTACATAAAGTAGCTACTGTTCAGAGTTTGGAAGTTTCCTTGGTCATGTGCCCTCCCTTGCACCCTGCCCTGAGATGGTGCACATGAGATGATCTTTGATTCAGCCAAACTGCTGCAAGTGCTGGGGGTTCAGAAGCCTATTCTGGAGCCTCACATCTTACCCTCCTTGCCTGTGGAAATACTTGCGCTGATCAAAGTCCTTTGCTGTCAAATGGAAACCTAGCTACAGGCTTAATGTTGTGATTGCTCTTTTTAATTAGTTTTAGAATGGTTTGACAAGGCTTCTGGTCTTACCAGGTGCTCCCGCAGTGGAGGTATGATGGGTGCTTTGTAAAAGCAAGCAGCAGATCACACAGCAATGTTATCACTTAGCCTGGCTTCAGAAGCTACCGTAGTAATTCATCTCCAATGTACTTATGAATTCAGCTCTTCCAAACAGTTCAGGGTCTAGGAAATCCTCCTTACTGATTACAGCTTATCTTCTTTTGCTTCTCCTTAAGAGGGCTGTGTGGCTGCCTGTTCTTCTCTTCGTTTAGCCAGTCCCCTTAGTTGTCATCTGCAGAGTTTATCACTGGTGATTTGACACTTTCTCTCGTGTTGTTGATAATTTAAGTAGCATATAGCTAAAATTCAGCATCCAAAGGACTTAGGCAATAACCTGTTTGAGAATGATTCCATGCTTACAATTACATTTTTACACTTGCTTGGTATTAAGGCTGTTGATGTCTGTTAGACTACATTACATTATGGAGAGGAGATAGATAGGTTCTTAATCGGAGGCTGTGCGGTATGAAATCAAGGAGCTTGCAGTCATGAGAGGCCTGCAAGCACACTCTGCAGCATGACCGTGTTGAAGCTGTTGAACAAATGCTGCCCCAGCTCTTCCACAATGTACACGTCTAACATCAAGCCCTAATGGCCGGTTATAATCATGGGATGGGTTGAGTTGGAAGGGACCTTTGAAGATCATCTACTCCAACCCCCCTGCCGTGACTAACATTGGCTTCAGATTCTTTCAATGAAGTCAAAATCTTGTTGAATCCCTGATGTGAAAATAATACATTTGACCCTGAAGCCGTGCCAAGCTAAGCTCACGTTTGCTGTCAGGCAGCTGGCTTTACATGGGCCAGGCAAACTGCTAACCTGGCGTGGGTACCTGCCTGCCTCTGGCACCTGACCCCTCCTTCCCATCTCTTGGCAATGAAAAGTCCTGTGAGTATGAGCTTATAGGTTAGTGGTGTTCAATGGGAGAGAGATGCCTATTGAGCACCTCAGGTTTCCTGTTGGCGTTCTGGTTAATGGCAGACCAGTCTTAATTTAGCATTCCCTTTGTTCTCACAAGCGTGAAATTTCTTTTCTTGTCTTTAACATGTTGTATATATATTTCTTTTTGAATGATCTTTCTCTGAAGATTTTCAGCAGTTTTTAGGCTCTTGACTGTACTGGTTTTATATTGATTGTATTTCTGTTACCACACCTAAACGGGAATTGCAGTTCTCCCAGGCTTTTTGAACACCTTTGTTATAATACATTTGCTTATCCTCATTGGTATAACTAAAAAAAAAAAAAAGTGGAAGGTAGAGCTATATGATATTATAATTTCATAGGTACAGGTAAAACTGCTCCTCACTGCCATAGCTGAATTCCCACACACTATCATAATTGTGGACATACATAGGCATTACATAACATTGATCTGAGAAAAACTACGCACACTGAGGTTTGTTTCAATTAAAATATTTTAAATAGCAGTTTATTAGACAACGGCTAACTTATCTGTGACCATAGTTTACAGTTGTGTTTTTATTAATTTAACCAAGGTGAACCACGTATGATATAAGACTTGGATTTTTTTCCTCTCATACTTTAATGTCAGAAAGGTTACCTGGATAAAATTTTAAGCCACACAAATGCGTTCAGATGCACCCAAACATAAACTTGTGAAATGTCAGAATAGCCCATGTGTTAGACTTGCCCTTTAAGTGTTTGGGGGGTTTTTTTGCCAGTGGTTAGTTGTCTTGGTTGTTTTTTTCTCACTGAATACAAATTGGATAAGGAAAAAGGAGAAGAGAAAGGAGGAGGAAAAAAAACCACGACAACTTGCCCTTAAGTTATTTGTGAGGAAGATAAAATCTTAATGAGATAGTATTTTTTACAACATGCCTCATGTTCTGGAAAGCCCCTCACAATGTTCACAGAAGATCAGAGGTAAAGGCTAAAAAAAGAAATTCCAGGAAGACTGGAATTTAATATTTTACATCTTCCAAACCAAAAAAGAAATTTAACTTCCAAGTAACAAGATAATGGGGCTCCTTTTCTCCTGGCTACAAATACCAAACTGGGAAACGAAACTGGGAAGCCCCCTTGCAATTCAGTAAGACTGAATTATGAAAAAGCTGTTGGGCTTCTGTACATATTTATAATTCCCAAGTCAGATATTTTTATTTTCATCAGTAGATAAACAACAGGAAAGTGACAGGGAGGACAGCTGAGTGCAGAGATGAAGATATTAGGATGATGTCCTGTTTAGGAGGAAAAAATATAAAGCAGTTTCTTGTGTGTCTGTTCTTTGTGTTATGATTGAAAGTTCTGACAATTGAGCACCAGACTGAGGCACTTGGCCTTGAACATCAAGATAATTACAGTTCTGCGATACAGTTGTGCAGAGCATGGTGGGAACCACAACTTCATTGTTGTTGCAAATGCTCTTTTGTTTAGAGCATCATGGTTCAGTGCCTGCATCGAAGCCCCTGCTCCTCCTGCAGCAGGTTTTGTTCTGCAGCCCACACTGTACGGTGCCGCCTAATTCCAGCTTCCTGAGCTGTTGTCGGCCCAAATTTTCCATTTCTAAAAATCAAGATGAAGATACTTGAGGCTGTCTCTCAAATTCTCCATAGCTCAGCATATGAGAGCTATTGTACAGCATTTTCCAATATAATTAAAAAATATACTTTAATTTGATAGGGCGACCCAGCTTCAAGGGGCCAGCATACTATTATTATAGTATTATTAGGAAGATGAGTGTCTTATATTAATAATTAAACACAATCTAGATGACACAATAAAACATATTAACTCTAACAAGATTGTAATAATTTAAAATGACTATAAGATGAAACCGTATTTTACAAAAAGGCTGAATTTTTATCTACTAAACTGTTGTAAGATGAGTTAAGTACAAGCTGTGGCAGCTGGCTGGATTAATTTTCAATGAGTCTTTTTAAAAATATTTTTTAAAAGGTAACTTTGGAATTTCTACCTCTTCTGTAGATTTAAAAATACATTGATTTCGAGATTTTCTGTGCAAGATGTGTGTAACATTATAAGGCCTTTTTCAGGAGTCATTAAGAAAAAAATCAGCTTCCCTGATTAATTTGATTTTTGTTTTCAGTTTGTGTTCCTGACCCGTATCTGAAATATTTTTGATGCTATCAAAACATAAGATTATGGGATTATCTTTCTAACCCTAATCCTTTTAATTTGACAAACAAAGGGGCATTTTTTTAGTTTTTCAGAATTTGCCTTCAATATGTAACAACAGAAATTTGGTGACCACCAGATTGTTGTTGCCAGGTCTATCTACTCTGTCAAGCAAAACCTCTGAACTCCTGCGATCCACAATAAAGACAGTTACGCACTGCTTCTAAGTATAACTTTATTTTAGCCTAATACTTCTCATATAAAATGAAAATACAAAGCTCTGAAGTCCTAGCCTCCTAAGATGTAATTGCAATAGTACATTTACTTTAAGCATATTATTTTTATTTCCTTTATTAATATTTTATGGCTCCTCTTCAATTATTCTCACTAATTGGCCATTATGCTTCTTTCCACCAGAGCTTCTGGGACCACGGAGGACCTTAAGGGGAATGATTTGGTTTGAGGTCTGCCTATTTCTAAGTGCTATCATTTTTATCATAGCATTGGATTATGCCGAGGATGTGAGAGTGAGATCTTCCTGTGAAAACTTATCATTTACGGAAAACACAGAATGCAGGCTCCCACCAGTCTTCCTTTAATGAAGGAAGTTAGCTGCTTGAGCAGTTCATCTCAGTGGGCTGCTGGGGACCAGAGCAGGTGGCTTTTTCTGTGCTTTGTCTTGTGTTCTGAGCCAAAACGTCAAGTCTGTAACAGCTACATGGAGAAAATTAAACAGGAGTAAGGGCTGGAATCTCCTAAACCGTGGTGCGTGCCATTGAAAGGGAGACCCTTTCCGCATATTCCTGAGCCCTTTTCTTTCTTCCTCTCTTTCTGAGGTCAGTTATTTGCAAATATATTCCCTTTTTCAACAGCTTAGAGATGTTAACTTGCTCAAAAATAAGTGCTAGAGCTTTCCCCTTACCTACTGATTTGGGAACTGGGAGTTGTGGCCCCTTGGTGTCCTCTCTGGAAAGCAGCTTAGGGAAACCAGGCAGAAAGGGAAGTCTGATGGTACCTGAAAGCATGTCTGGTTTGCCAGCTCCTGAGTTCTTGCCAGTAAAGGATGTTATTGCACACACACTCTCCTGCCACAGCCACCACATGT
The DNA here is from genome assembly GCF_000710305.1 of Buceros rhinoceros silvestris. Classification (NCBI taxonomy): domain Eukaryota; kingdom Metazoa; phylum Chordata; class Aves; order Bucerotiformes; family Bucerotidae; genus Buceros; species Buceros rhinoceros. The sequence goes on along the minus strand of NW_010429876.1, from coordinate 93,835 downwards.
TGCTTGCTTTTCTCATTCACATAAATAGTTTAATATATTTTGAAAGCCCGGTGTGAGGCCAAAACGGCCTGTGGAACAACCGCCTTGGGAATTAACGGTGCCAATGGTGGCATTCGGTGCCCAGTAAAAATTGCAACTTTGTGCGATGAAATAGTCTTTTTTGTCATCTGGTCAGAGATAAGCAGTCTATGAGTGCTTTTTTTTTTCTTGCTGCTGCCTGTGCATGGAGGTGAGAACTAGGTATGGCAGGTGGTTCCCATGCATGAAGTGCCTGCAAGTAGACTGGGATGCAAATATGGACCAGACTGCAAAGGCTGTCCCAAAGGGAACATGTCCTGGAGGCGCGGTGGCTGCTCCAGCCTTCAGTTCCCTCAATCTGCCCCTCCTCAAGTAATGCTCTGGGAGATGAATCAAGGGGCATAGAGAGCAGAGAAAACAAAATATAATATCAGATGTATTTATAGTAAAGGTAGAGGATGATTGTTTCTCTTAAAAATAAATGGAGGGAGGGATATTCCTCTGTAAGTAAATAGAAGTATGTTATGCAGGGGTGTGGTGTTTTCCCTA
>NW_010429876.1:79215-93191 GCF_000710305.1 Buceros rhinoceros silvestris | reverse complement strand
CTCCAGCTTTCTCATTCATTTAAGGTGGGATTTTTAAGAAGAGATTTATTCCAAGCAAGACATAATGCAAATTGCAGGCACAACGGCATAATCTGAGTTTTATCTTTGACATCTACAGTAATGTTTTCCCCCTGCTAAATACATCCAGAGATAAAGCTTAGGCTTTTGAAAGACCCTGCTTCATCACCATATCTTAACCCAAATCAGTGCAATTTGCATTATGATATATTGTCTTACATATAAACCTGCCCAGAGCTCAACATAAACCGGAAATTTCCATGCATTTCCTTTTTCTCTTGTGTAGATTTATGCTGTGAGTAGTCCTGGCTGAGAGACAGAACCTAAGAAGGTCTCCAAAGCTTTACCTTACAGATCAAACGCAGAGGGAGGTACATTGAAAAGGCACTGTACATTGCAACAAATGGTTCGGTAATTTACAGAGCTTAGAGATAGTTGAAATGGAGTGTCTTCATAAATGGAGAATGTTTTACTGTGATGTCTGGCTCCTCGCTCATCAGGGTGCTATATAGAAAAAAAATCACAATATTCGTGGCAGTGCTTCTGGTACTCGCACCACTCCTGGCCTCACTGGAAGGTGAAATGCAAGGTGTCTGGTGTAGACAGAGTGGAAGCTTAAGGACTGAGAATTTTTAATCCTCAACAAATAAACAAGGAAGAGAGCCAGGTATTAAAGACTCAGTCTTGACTTTCGTCTGTGCTCTCTTTCTGCCAGCACTGGTGCATATTGCATAGGAGGACACGATCCAGAGACCATTCAATCTGAGTATATATCATCTTGAGAACATGTTTATGGTTTCTAGAATCCACAGACTAATTCATTTCTCCAACAGATGTGCCCCAAATATCACTAATCCCAGTATTGTTTCTTTTTTTTTTAGCCAATTATTAATTCGCATTTAAATGCAAAAACACAAAAAAACCCCACTCCCAAATCATCCACCCATCCGTGCAGGGTGTCTTTTGTTTTGTTTTGCTTTGCTTTGTAACCAGGGAAGGGGAGGAGGGAAGAAGAGGGACATGTTTGCTCAGGCTAATGTTGCACATAGGGTCCTGGGCCTGATTTTGGCCTGAAGAGGGGCCAGGTGCCGTTTCAGTGGCTGCTCTGCGTGTAAAGTCATCAGCAGGCACAGCCCAAAGTAGCATGAGAGATGGAGACCTGAGCCTGCCCTGCTTTTGCTTTTGTAATACACAGTTTAGCTTGGTTGCTAGGATAGGAAGGTGGGATTGTGTCCTGTCCTCTCCCTTGCCTGTGTGACCAGGGGCGTTATTCATTGTGGTCCTCTTGCTCCCAGGAGCTTGCTGGACCCTGGAGCAGCTGGGGTGGGGCAGGCACTGTCCCGCAGGACTCCAGTGGGAAGAAGAGCTGGGAAGGGTCAAGTAGCATCTTCCTTTTGTAGTGGGAATGGGAGCTCTGTCAGAGCAGCTGGTTTCAGTTGTGTGTTTTGGTCTGGAATTTGACTACCAAGTGTTCTCACGTGCCTTGTGACCAGCACATACCACCCGCAGCTTCAGAGGCAAATAAAAGAAAATAAAAAGCCTCCCATGTTCATTATTTTGGAGCAACTCATGATTAAAGATCTCATGACCTTTATTTAGGCCAGTCTCATGATTTTTGGAAATTCAATCTGAGAATTATCAGAGATGCCCAGGGCGAACTTTGTGGAATAAGGCATAGGGAAAGAAGAAGGGTAATGGTAAAGGAGAACGAAAATATATATAGCGCCACAAGAGCACTGGTAATTCTGCACCCTGTCTTCCCACCAGCTCAGAGCTTAGTGCTTAGGCCCACAGAAAGATTAAACTAGATCCAGAGATAAAATGGTGATTTCCTGAGAATCTTACTGTGGGATCATTTTCTATCTGTCACCTCAGAGTGATAGCTGTGTATATCTATAGTGTGTGAAAGGAATGGTTTTGGTGTTATTTTACATAGTGTTTTAAATTCAGGTTGCTCTCTTGCAAATACCTCTTGTTAAATCTGGAATGGTTAGCAGCTTAAATTACATAGGACTACTGTCATTGCGAGTCAGCAGGAGTTAGTCCTAAACAGTGTGAGTGTGTATGTGTGGTGTGTGCTTGTGTGTGTGTTTATGTATGTATTTACATGTTATTTCATTTCAGCCTGTTTATCATCACATGCTTTTATAGTGCAGAAAGCAGCAAAGGGAGCAGAAAGCAAAGGGCAGGAGGGAATCCCCCAAACAGCTCTTTGGCTGGTGTTTCTGCCTCTGAAAGGATTGGGCTGATTTTAGTGTTCCTAGAATTGTCCCAGTTCTAAAAACATAAATGAATAGGTAAAAGGCAAGACCAAAGTATTTTTTCAAATTTGAATGTTTTAGTAGCAGCATAATGTAGAAACCTCACAAAGTGATGACCATCAGTGTCAGTACTGAGTTAAAAAGTGCATCTACATGGAGTTTCTGAAGCGGCAGTAGGGGTTTCTTGGCCGTTGATTTCTAAGGGTCCCAGATTTTACCTCTGGTCTTCAAAGGTGCTCTTCTGAGTCATCTGCATAAACAGTACATGAGTATAGTCATTCCTAATTAATCACGCTCACACTGATGGCTTCTGACTTCTCTTTGATCCAGCTTCTTCTTCATTCAGAATAACTTGGTTACTTTTTACTGGTAACTGCTGTTCAGCTTCTCTCGTAAAAGCAGTACTGTTTCACCAGTAAGTGGCATTTGCTGCAAGGTAAGGCTCAGTTCTCTCGAGAGGTTCTGAGGGTAGGCTCTAGACAGAGTCTCTAAAGTCATGAATATCCCATCATGGGCACATAGGTTTTAGGCAAATTTTCCTGCAGTATATATGTGCACAGTCAGTGCAGAGAGATGCTGAAGATGTTGATCCAGTTCGCCTAAGTCAAGCGTGAGCCACTATAGCTATCTAAAATGGCTTAAAGCTCTATTTCCATAACAGTTAAACCTTTCTAAGACCATTCCTTCATTCTTATTCCTGGGTGCATGGTCCTGCCTCCTTCCCTTGTGCCTGCTGTGCTATTCATCCCATCAATCCTAGGAGGGACCTAATCAGAAGATCACTAACCCTACAATACAGAAATGAATGGTGGTTTTGCTGTATTAACTCCACAAATCAGTCAACTGCAGAATTACGTGAATGCCCACACAAGGGAGGGGCAGGAAAGTTCAACCATGTTTGGGGAAAGGATGGGGCTATGGTAACTCCCACTCAGCCTAAACTATGGTGAAGCCACCCCTAAAATGGATGTGGTGGATCCCAACCTCTTTATCTCTTCTCCCAGTAGAGATTTCCAGGCTGATTCTGCAGCTAATTTGTGTTTAGCAACCTTCTTATTACATACTGCGCTGGTTGCTTTAGTGCCGATTGTCATTTAAAGTTAGTAGCGGTTTAGTTACTAGAGAAAGAGGAGGATTGATTTTCCTATAATGTGCGAGATGGCAACTACATTATTAATGATAGTTGGTTCCTTATTAGGACAATGGGTTAATGGGAATTCTTTGAAGAATTTAGTTGCCTTATTTCTTGTTGTTTCTCCTTTCCACTTTAAAGTACATCATTTTAGACTGGCTGCCTAAATGAGCTTCTCAAAATGTTTTCCATTCTGGTGAAGCAACTACAAACATGGAGAAGATTCATATGTATCTAGAGCAAATGGCAGGATGGAAGAGAGGGAAGAAGAATCAGTTCAAGTCAAGCAATTGCAGATACTGAGCGAAAATTTAACATGTGTCTAGGGAAACTGGAAAAAAAGAAACAAGAATATCAGTGCAGGTCTGCTGCTTCATGTAGATGTATGTTTAATGTAGTGTTTCATTTGAAAACAGTCAGAGAATAGTACAAATTGCTGAGGACTAGTCCCTAAACAGGGATATTGTGGAAACACATTGCAGTAAGCTGAAGTGTAGAGTAATTCTGTATTTACTACAATGCTGTCATGTTGTTTCCAGCAAGCTTTCCAACATTACACATTGTTGGTTGTTGTATGGTCAAGCAACTCACCAGCAAAACCACAGGCAGATTTCTGCGACAGCCAGCTCACTGATGCACACCAAAGTGCTGTATGTCCAGCTCACAAGGTATTTGCAATTGTGAGAATATTTTTTCATTTTCACTTTCTTTTCACTTCTTAATCATTATTTATTGTTTATTCATTAATCTCTTTCATTACTTGGTATAGGTCAGAGGAAAACCAAATCTTCTCGCCAGTCTTTTGCTTTGCCTGTTCTTGTTATGTTACACCAGATAGTATGGTGTCCTCACTTACGTAAAGTTAATAAGAAAAAATTTGTGATTAACATCTTTGTAAAGTTAATCCTTGAATTGGAAAAGAGGTGTATTAAAGACAGGGTGATTATGAGTAGGAAGCAGTGTCAAAAGCAGCTATCACACTGCCATTTCAAGGGCTTTAAAACCGGGAAGCACTACATAAAGGGCTGTGTAAAAGCCACAAGACTTACAGCTTTGAGTGTCACGAATATTCACTGAGAGCCTGTAAGGTCAGCGACTGTCCTGAAACAATAAACCCTTTGCTGGCTTGGGCCAGGTCTTTTTCAAAGCCCAGGAATCTGCCAGCGGATAACAGGCAGCCGTGCCCTGCGTTATCTGACAGTGCATGCTTTAGATTTAGCAGCTGGAGGGACTATGCTTCACATCTTCTGCTTGTGGTATGTAATTATTCTTTAAGTGATTCCTAAAATGCTGGCCAGTGTGAAAAATGAAATTATATTAGCCAAGGAAATGCCATAAGGAGCGAAGGGGAGTTTCACTGGCTGGGTGAGGGGGTGAGCCATGTCAGCATCTCCAGCATTGCAGACCGACCCCAGGCTGTGTGTGGCAGCTATCTGGGCTGTGCTCTTATCACCCAAGCCCCTCCAGAGCTCTGCCTCCTTTTGTACTATTTTTTTCCACTGGACTGCAAGACATACCCTCCATGAGTGCATCCCAGCCCACCGACCTTCAGCTGTGAGCAGGCACGCAGGCGCTTTTCATCCCGAAGGCTGGTGGATGCAGATCCCTTCCTTTTCAGTCCTCAAGTAGCTCTTCACTTAGGGCCTTCTGACTCTGGCTCCAGCCAGCAATGAGCTCGTCCTTCACGTCCGTGAGGGCTTCCGTTCAAATTTTGAGGATGCTTTTCAGACCACGCCTCAAAGCTCCCGCAGGGCAGTGCTGTGGGACTGCAGTGTGTCTGGGATGAGGTCACCACCCTTGAAGCGGCAAACCCAAGAACGACAAAAAAGTGTGTTCTGTTGCCAATCCTGATCAAAGCCCTGCTTCAAATACTTGCTCACATGGCTGCTCCATAAAACCAGAAAAGCCCTGTTTCTAAATTGTTACAGGCACTTGTGAGAAAAAACGGCATTGAAGGATTTGCTGCATTTCTTGGTAGACCTTTGTGCCTTGAAGCACAATGATGTCTTGGAGTTACTGTAGAGATTTCAAAACCACAATTTTAACATTTTGGTAAATATACATAAAATATGAAAATTCAACATCAAAGAATGTGCATCAAATACAGTTCTCATTTACATTACAGATGAAAGAGAATTCAGAATAATTTTAGTAACTGGGACATCAATGATGCTACAGCTGACTGAATACAAGACAAAGGATCATATTTAAAGTTGAACTACATTCTTTTAAATTACTTCTTTAAGCATGATAATGAAAAGCAGTAATAAACATAATTCAGTAGAACTTTTTTCGTAAGCTTTCTTTTCTCTTAGTGCCTGTTTAGGTATCTAAACAAATGGTCTATACATTCTTGTTATGTCACAGCATTAATACAGAACCATCAATGACTTCCAGCTTAGGCTTTGCTGTTTCACCTCTGCACTGCCATGGCATTTCCACTGCGTGCCACAGTGCTGGGAATCTCTCCTTTTAGCTCGCTCCTTTCGCTCCCTGTGTATTCAAGCCTGTGTCTTATTTGCTTTTGACAAATATATCATTCAGTTTCCAGAAAACCATGAAGATTACATTCCTCTCTGAGCCAAAGAGTTATTTCACAGAATATCCTGCTACTTTTTTAAAGCAACAAACCTCTATTTAGTCTTTCTATGGGAATTGTGGGTTTCAATTTTTTTGAGAGTTTTGGTACACCAGATATATGTGTGTTAAGGCTGATTAGCTGTGCTTACACAGCAGATTATCAAGAAATGCATTCTGTAGTTTTCCTCTTAGAGCATCTTATGTGTGTGTGTTTTGTTTCGTGTATCTGATACACAGAAGCAATTTTCTGTCTTGGGTGATATATACAATTTCTCCCAAAAGGAACAAATGGTAGAGCATTTCACAGTAGTCAGGAATGTGTATCGCATAATCTTTCCTGATACTCACAGTTGATAAATGGAAACTTATCCAGATACTTATCCAGTGGTTTTCACGTCATTTCATTTTAATATGTTAAAGTGAGAGTAAAGGAACATTGGTGGTGAATGGGAAAGCTCTAAGCCCAGGCTAGAAGTCGAACTCTCAGCTATATGGTTTATTACTTCAGAGTTTTGGATTGCAATCCCTTCACAATGACAGCAAAGATCTATTTAATAATTTGTTAACTGTGAGAATGATTATTATAGAGAGATGTGTTCAGCTCCCCTGTGCTTTGTGTTATATCCTTTTTAAATACTCTGAAACACACCAGTATATTGTTTGCCAGGAGGTACCCACAAATGCTTTCGTCAGGAGGCAGTTGTATGGTGCCTCTGCTCATCATGGGCAGCACGGAGCTGCACCAGAGGTCTGTCCTCCGGAGCTGAGCCCACCTGGATGGGGTGTGCATTTGGCTACCTGCATGCTCATGGCACCCTTGTATTTGCTTCTGCATTTTGCTGGCCTACATCCTACGTGCCTGAAAGGCATGTGATGTCAATGCAGGAGGAAATAAATAGGCAGCAAAGCTGGAGAGCCAAAACGGCCAGGCTGTTAACCTCACTCACCTTGTCTCAGAAATCGCTACCCCTGGGGCAGCGGCTAAACCAGCTGCAAACGTCTGCAGTTTACAGCTTGGCATAGGAAAGAGGTGCAGATGCAGGTCTGGATGTGGCAGTACTGCTGGCTGCAGCCTGCCACCCAGCACAAGTGGCTTTGGTGTGGGAACCTGTGGGAGCAGGGCTGCGGGAGCAGCGACTGGAGCAAAACTTTCTGGTTTAATTTGCCTTTGTTTGTGAGTCACTGCCCACAGCTCCTGCTGCTTACTTTCCTCTAGGAATGCATTTGCACAGTTTTAACTGTGCTTGAACTAATGTAATTGTATAATCTGGTAGCGAGTAACCCTGCAAATATCGAAGTGGATGCTGGAAATGTATTGCTTCAGCTGGCTGTCTTGAATAGTTTTGCTCTATTATTTGTCAGATATTGTTGCTGGGCAAAATTCAACTATATATTCCATCTTCATTCCTCTGAACAGTTTTACATACAGGATCTGAACATGCTTTAGACCTTAGGAAGACACATGCCAAAACATAAACGTTAACTAATTAACTCACATGGAGGGTTTAGCTTTCTGTACAATGATTAATTCAGCAGCTGCTCTTGTCCCAACCCCAGCAGATTTTGCAAAGTGAATATCCTCTGTACATTATGTTTTTTTTTAAATTGTGATTGACTCTCAGATTTTGGACAATCACAGGAAAAATTATGGCATCTATACAAAGCAAGACACCTCGCTCTTTAGCATTGCATTTAACACGTCTTAATACAGACTTTGAGTTGAGTAAAGACAAAGCATTTGGGGGGGGAAACAACTTCAGCAAGTGGCACGCAGAATCTGTAACTTCTGCAGAGAGTTTCTGCACCCACCTCTGAAGCGTTCAGAAAATGGCTGTGATCTGCAGGAAGCATACATGGGAGAAGGTAGGAGCAATACATACGTCATCAGCATCCTGCTTATTCTTTCTCTAAACGTTTTGTGGGTGTTGTCTTGAGCTGAGCTGTGCCCTGCCACCACCATGGGCAGCAAAGCCCAAATTCCACTCAAGGCGAAGTGCAAACACTTATCTGTTTATCTGTTTACACAGTTTCCAACCCATAGTGAAACACCAGACCAATTTACACATATTTTGGCGCAAGTTTTTAACTGGCGGTGTTACCTCCTCCCATATAGGTCTGTCTTTCACCAGCTTTATATTGATCATAGGGTCTGGAAGTGGCCAAGGAATCTGAAAACCAAGGCCAACATAGTTGTGTATTTGCAAGAGAATTGATCAGCAAATCATGTCCTGCACCCCTCTGAAAACTCAGACTTGTAAGACGACGCAACATCCTTACCCCCTGCAATTACAGGCTTGTACCTCTACTGCAGTGGAGGTCAGGTGAAGAAGTTTGGAAGTGGCTTAACCTTTAGCAGAAACACTTGGGTGGCTGAGTGTCACAGCTTGTTGCCAGGGTAAGGTGTCACCTTCCCTAACATCTGCTTCTCCCCTTGCAGGAGAGTACTGCGAGGTGAATGCACGCTCGGGACGCTGTGCTCCGGGGGTGTGTAAGAATGGAGGAACCTGCGTGAACCTGCTGATAGGGGGCTTCAAGTGTGAGTGTCCCCCGGGCGAATATGAGCGGCCATACTGCGAGATGACCACCAGGAGCTTCCCTCCGCAATCCTTCATCACCTTCAAGGGGCTGCGACAGCGCTTCCATTTCACCATCTTCCTCATGTAAGTCCCAGTGGGGAAGGGCTCTGGGCTGGTGGCTTCTCTGCTTGAGCTTGGAGGGTGATCCTTAAATATTGTCACCAACCAAATTACTTCGTGTAGAGGTGACTTGGGGGATTTCTGACAGAGACTTCTGTCACTGGGGTGCAGTTTTGTTATTTGAAAGCATTTGATTTTTTGCCTGGCTGAGGGTGCTGCTGAGTTGCTCTGCTGCAACGTGGGGCAATGGCACAGGGAAAGGGGACACCAGAACCTCTCTGGCTACCTCTCAGCAGAACTCAGCTGAAGAGGCGCAAGGGTGGGGGGTAGGTTTTGCCTCTTTTTCTAGTTAGGCCTGTAGCCCACTGACTTTCAAGCCAGCTGCAGTGCCAACCCACTTGTGCTACTTGTTTGGGAGCGCTCTTCCCCCCTCCTGTTTCCCAGCCTGTGAGTGGACCCATTCTCATCAGACAATAGCTAAGCACAGTCTGATCCTCTTCAGGTCTTTGCTCTTTGTTGGTTCCCAGCCTTGGGCTTGGGACAACCACAACTGTCCCAGCTTCTCGCCCCTCCTGACCTTCACACCAGCTCCTGCTTCTGGTCCCATCCTGGCTACCAGGCATGACCAGCCTCATCCCCATCCCATCTGCCGCAACATCCCTACGTTGGACAGACTTATTCTGAGCTGATTGTCACTTTTCCCATGGGAGCACTCAGGGAGGCAAAGGGAGCGATGATGGCAGCCATGCTGCGTGGACTAGGGTTGTCCTCCCCTGGCTTACACACTCCTGGGGGAAAAACCCTCTTCTGGGGAAGACTTCTTGGGTGAGGCAAAGGGCTTGGCCGCAGTGGATCCAGAGACCCAAGTGCACACACTCCTCTTCTCCAGAGAGGGAGTGGATTTGCAGCTTTCCCATGGTTAAGCCGGTCAGCATTGACCTTTGGTTCTCCCTCACAGTTGACTGTGAGTAAATAACACAAAATGTGTAAGCCCCAACCCCAGAGGGCAAGCCCAGGGATTTGTTGAGAGGTAAAACAACATCCACAACAATAGACATGTCTGTGTGTCTATCCAGAGAAAGTGCTCAGGGAGGACACCACCAGCCACACGTCCCGTCCAGCACTCAGAAGCTACCTGGTGGATTAAATCTCTCAGGAGCCAGGCAGCTTCCTTCCATTCTATCTTTCATCTTAATCTTAAGGTCTGAAATTTTATGGAATCTTGACATTTTGGTTAAATCAGAATGCACAGGCACAGCTTGTGTGCAAGCTGAGGCGAGGAAGAGTTACACCTGTGAAGATCGTTTTAAAGCATCAGATCTAAGTACACGGAAAAGCTGAAGAGCAAAAGGCTCTGTTGGACTTGTCAGACCTACAGTGAGTGCAAACAAAGGAGCAGTCTGGGCTGGCTGCCAGCATAAATTACCTGCACTACCCCTGGCCTGTCCCCTCAGCCACGTGGTGTCATTTTTCAGGCTTTCAGGAAGAGATCTTTGATGTGCAGGGTGCTTCAAGTTAAAGTGTCTCAAAAGCTCTGTGCAGGGGTTATTGAGAAACAGCAAACTACTGAACAAGGTAGTACTTGCACCAGGGTTTCTTCCCAATCTTTGAAAACAAGATGGTGTATTTAGCCATTACACCACTCAGTGTGATTATAAGAAGTCTAGACCATCGTGGGTTTCATCACACACCAGTCTGGGATAACGACATTCAGCTTTTCATACCCAAAGTTCACTTTTATTTACTCTTGTTATTTCTTTGGCTTTTATTATCCTTCAGTGCAGATGGAAAACATTATGTGAGGATAAGCAAGAATTAGCAGTTTGACTCTATGATGATTTGCCATTATATATTTTGTGATTTGGGAGCATTCATAAAATCTCAGGGTGTCTAGCTTCCCTGAAGTGTCTCATGACCCACTCCTGGCAAAGAGCAGAATGTTTATATTGTCCAGTCTCATACCTAAATTTGTGATTTTTTTTTTAAAAAAGTATTTGGGTTACTGACTGGGCATGTCTTTATGCTCCCAACATTCTACCTGCTCCTTGCTTCCTTCCCATACCTGCTACTCATTCACGCCAGGAGACACTGTCAGTGGAGAGATTTTCTCACTATTTCTTCAAAATTCTCTAAGAAAATGTCTTTTGTTTCCCATGTCCTGAGATTAAAAATATGCCTTTTACTAAAAACCAGTATTTTTTCCCCAACTGGTGATAACTGGACAAGTTCAAAAGCAGTAGTGCTTTGACTATTAGTATGGTGCAAAAGATGCTTTTGACTACTGGCAAAGAATGGAACTGAGCATATATGGAGTAAAAAAATATAAAAACCAGCTTAATAATTTATAAATTTAATGAATAATAGCTTAAAAATTAAAGTTATGTTAGAGAATGTAACCAAATCAGAAAAATATATCCAAACAGAACTAGTGTTCCTGTTGTTGCTTTTCAGACTAAGTCTTTCTGCCCACTAAAGAATCATCAGTAATATTATTCTCTTATTTTTGCTCATATATCTTCTGGATAGATCTGATTAAAATATTTTGATGAAGCAGTTATGCATGGAAAAATGCAGTCTTTGGAAAGGTTTTACAGAAACTGTATTTCTTGGAATGAAATGTTTGATGGTGAAAAGTGAAAACTAAATCGCTGTTGTGATAGTATTGAAATATTTCAATGGTATGAGCTTAATTCATTTACTTTGCCCTTTACTTTTATAGTATTATGTAAAAACTTAGCAATGAAGATGTATTTCAAAACTGATTAAAAGTAATCAAAACAGTAATATAGTATTTTGATGGACTGTAATGAATATTCTTTGGAGTTTGGATTTTATTGGAAATGTCAAAATTTTTACTTCTGTTTTTTGAACCAGAATAATTCATTCTCCTTCAAAAATATTTTTTAAAGTATGGAATAAAAATTCCTCTTCCCATGTAGCTCAGATTTGGGCTCCTTGTTCTGAAACGTCTCTGCTTGGTGTGATCCACAACATACATAGATCTGAGAAACAACTTTTGTTAAAAAGTATTCTTTGGTTTCGAACTTTTATACTTCAAATACCAGACCCTGATGCTCTAAAATACTGCTTCATTCACGCTCTCTGAATGCAGGTTTTGTTGCGTCGCATGAGAGTCTCACTGGTAGACATGACATGACAGGCACAAGTGTAATTTCTTCAGTCTGTGGAAGGCAGTTTTCATTAGCTGTGTTCAGCATTTGATTCATTTGTAGGAAAAGTGGGTTAATTTAAATCAGGCATATTTCCAGAAGTTCAAGATACAAAATTATACTACATTGCCATTTGGAAACACAAGAAATTCCCTTGGTTTCTCTCTCTTTATATAATATTAATCTTTGTAAGAATGTTTATGTAAAGTGTAATAAATTTTTGCATTCTGAGTGGATGAAAGCTTTGTGTAAATCCCCAAAGAATATAGGATTTAATTAAAAATGATAAGATGCACACAACATGCAGAAATTTGCAAAAATAATTCTGTGCTGACAAAAGTGGAGTCACCTCTTTTTCTGCAGGAAAGGTATGATACATTCCATGTTAGAAACATAAGACAAATAAAACTAAAAAACACCCCTCGGCGCTGATTTAGTGGAATCATTTGTTTATTTCCCTTCCTGCAATCAACTGACGTGTTGATTGATGAACCCTGATTGTCTACGTGGCATTATTAAAGTAACTCTTATCTTTGTCTTCCCCTTGCTTCCCCATCGGGTCTTTTTTAATCAGTTGATGACTCTCCATGTACCCTGTAGCATTTAGACAGCAAGCAGGCAGCAAGTATCCCCCCTTTGATGTGAAAATGCTTTCTAGCTTTTGGAATGTTTGCAGAGCGTAGTAAGTGCTACTGTTTGGCAAGTGTCAGATACTCACATGTGAGCTGCATCATGTGTCTGCCTAATTTTACCCCTTGTGAGGGTCACCATCCACAGCAGATCTCTCAAGAGCAGATTTCTGTAGTTTCCATCTTCTTGTCTCTGTCGATTGTGAAAGAGTAGACTTACCCTGCAGCTGATTCCTCAATTTTATAATTTTCTGCATGAAGAAAGGTTCAAAGGCTTGTTTTTCTGCTAAATACGGTGCCATCTTTCTTCTGGACAACTTATCTATCAGTCTTTAATTCATAAGCCGTTAAACATGAACTAACCTCTCACCTCTGTATTCTAGGTTTGCAACCAGGGAGAGGAACGCTCTCCTCCTCTACAATGGGCGTTTTAACGAGAAGCACGACTTCATTGCATTGGAGATCATTGAGGAACAGATCCAGCTCACGTTCTCAGCAGGTAAGCTCTCGCTCGAGTCAAGCATTTCTGCTTGTCATCAGGAGATCCTCCCAAGCTGTTTGGAAATGCACTTTAATGATTTTACGTGGCTGTGTGCTGCCTCATTAATTGAGTAACTGTCTGACATTGTGCAGTGAACACACGATGCTGGGTGGTGCAAAGGACTCTAGATTGTAGCGGTTTGTGATGGTTACGCTTCCTGTCGTAGACAAGAGCTTGTCAACTTATCTGTTCTAAAAGCCAGAGTTTATGACTACTATAAAAGATTGGCCCTAGCCTGAAAGCTGGCCTCCAAGCCAATGTTTGCTTAAATGAGACTTCATTTTATCACACTGTGATAAACGTCGTGTGTTTATACATTTTTACACTGTGCCATCAGTGAAATGAGGTGCGTAAATCTAAAACGTACACGCGAGCCAAAGGAAAAGCCAGCAAACAAAACTGCCCGCTGTTTGTGAGGGATTGGTGATGAGCAATGCTGTCTTTGGAATGCACTTTTGCACTGTAGAAGCATCTCCCCTTGGAAGATGCCATAATCAACAATGAATTTCTGAGAACTTAGCTGCCCACTCATCGCTGCTGTGGGCTAGGAACCAAGAAACGGAGACTTTGGCGTTTGCTTGCTTTCTGCGCTACGGCAAAGCCAGAGACTTTTGGTGCTTCTGGGAGCAGAGAGAGGGGAAGGCCGACAAGCGAAGTTCAGGATGGTGTGTATCCCTACTACCATGGCCTTCCCCCAAGGGGGAAGTTTCCTCCAGAAAATCAGCGCTGGCAGTGACAAAGCTCTTCCTGACAGAAAAGTGATCAGAACACACCCTGACCGTTTCAGCTTCAGCAGAGGGCTGTTTCCCAAGTTACAAAAGCCCGAGTTTCATCCAGAAGCTCATGTGCATCTGTGCCAATTGCCATGACAGGGGTAGAAGGTGAAGCTGGTAGCACACAGCTGTGCAGCATGGTCAAAGCACATTGAAGCCACCAGGAATCACCCACTGGACTTCAGCAGGCATGCTGAGCCTCTTGGAGTCCCTCTTGATGGACCACTTGCATTACT
>NW_010429876.1:63422-79129 GCF_000710305.1 Buceros rhinoceros silvestris | reverse complement strand
TCCTGCTTCAGGAGGATGGAGCAGGTCTGTGAGTTTGGTGGGAAGGCTTTGGTGGCTTACTAAATCTCATCAGGGCAGACAACCTCTAGCTGTTTAGGTTTAGGGAATGTTTTCCATTGGGACAGAAACAAATATCTGAAAAGGGCTGTTGTTGTATAGGTTGAGACATTTGTACCGCTGTACCAGGCACATAGCTCAGGATATAATCCTGTTATTTCCTGTTAGCCCTATTCAGGCTAGACATGCAGTCTCTAGTCAACTCTCTCTTTATTTTTGTGAAAAGTGAGACTTTGCAAGCAGTTAAGCAGTAGAAGCAGAGGCATAGGCCACGTTGGTGTTGCATACTCATCGCCAGTGACAGTTGCTGCCCTCAGACCCCATGGTAAATCCTGTGTGACCTCATCGATCTACCAGTGATTCTTAAGTGCATATCTAAGCCCTTTGGGTTGAAGATATCTGGTTTCATTTCCCCTTTATTACCTCAAAGTTGTCCAAATTAGATTTTAAGGCAGGTTTTTGAATGGATTAGTGTAATGAAATAACATGCTGCAGTTGGAGAGATGAGTTTTCTTCTGTAGCTCTGCTCCGCCTGTCTAAACTTGAATCAAATAGCTTGGAAGGCACCCTGAGGATGAATGACAAAAAAATAAATTCTGCTTGTACTTATATGCATTTAAATGTGGAGGAACTCCTTTAAAATACATGAAACTAAATTTAGATTTGCACTGCTGCACCTGAGAGCAGGTCTGGTCCTGTATGTTACAAATGGTGTTTTCTTTGGAAGAAGAAAGGTTTATGTTTTATAGTTTTAAGGGGTTTTTAACAAACAGTACAAGTTTTGGACATTTGATCTGACTATTTTACCTGTCGCAACAACTTTTTCACAGAAAGCAAAGCAAAAGGATTGGAGACTGATGATCTTCCTTTTACAGAAACATGCTAGCTGAATAAAAAGCCCAATTGTTAGCACAGATATTTTTATCAATAAATGGTAAAAATTATGAAAAAACCTAAATGATAAATAACATCACAGCGAGATTTCAAACACAGATTTCAAATACAGATTTCAGCTAAGCTGAAATCTGTATTGTTTAAATAACAGAGTTATATAGGATGGGAGTTAAAGGTGAGTGGGGACACAGGAGTAATACTCCACACAGGTTAAGGTATTTATTGCAAACAGCGAGTTGAAAGAACATTTTAAGCTCAACAATATTATGAATTTTGTTGGCTTGTGGGAGGGAGTTATTTTTCTTGTGTTTATTATGTAGAATTTTCCAACTGTTAAAAAAAACAAAAACAAAGGGAAAGGAAAAAAAAGTCGAAACCTCGCAATCTCTTCTCTGTGCCAGGCCTTTTATCTACTTTCAACACGAGCGTTTATTTTGCTGCTACCTCAGAACCGATATGCCTGGTTACCGAGCTGGTTTTGCTGACTCAGACCTTGCTTGAAAAGTTCAGCTTTCCAATTGCATGCCAAGGACTTTCAAATTTAAATACTGAAAGGCTGCCAATAATTTCATTAAATCACTGGTAGAATTTTGTCGGGACCAAGTTTACCGGGAGGTTTATACTAGAGTACTTTTGCATTTCCCTTCCTCAGCTCTGACAAGGAGTAGGCTTCTCTTCCTTGACAAAATATCCTGGCATGATACTCATTGTATTGAAAAAACTTTGTAGTTCTGTTTTTGGAACAAATGCAGAAAAATTAGTGTACGTTTTTTTCTCAGTTGATGACTTCAGCAATAGCTGTATCTACCTAGTGCATCCAAGGTTCAGTTTTGGGGCCTGTCCTCTTCAACATCTTTATCAATGATCTGGATGAGGGGACTGAGTGCACCCTCAGTAAATCTGCAGATGACACCAAGTTGGGCAGGAGTGCTGGTCTGCTGGAAGGTCAGGAGGCCCTATAGAGGGATCTGGACAGGCTGGATCAATGGGCCAAGGCCAATGGTATAAAGTTCAACAAGACCAAGTGTCGGGTCCTGCACTTGTGTCACAACAATCTCCTGCAATACTACAGGCTTGGGGAAAGATCTGCTGGAAAGCTGCCCAGCAGAAAAGGACCTGGGGGGTGTTGTCAATATCTGGCTGAATATGATCCAGCAGTGTGCCCAGGTGGCCAAGGTGGCCAACAGCATCCTGGCTTGTATCAGCAATAGTGTGGCCAGCAGGAGCAGGGAAGTGATTGTCCCCCTCTACTCAGCACTGGTGAGGCCACACCTTGAATCCTGTGTCCAGTTTTGGGCCCCTCACTTCAAGAACGACATTGAAGTGCTGGAGTGTGGCCAGAGAAGGGCAACGAAGCTGGTGAAGGGTCTAGAGAACAAGTCCTGTGAGGAGCAGCTGAGGGAACTGGAGTTGTTTAGACTAGACAAGAGAAGGCTTAGGGGAGACCTTATTGCTCTCTGCAACTACCTGAAAGGAGGTTGTAGTAAGGTGGGGGTTGGAGTCTTCTTCCATGTGACAAGTGACAGGACAAGAGGAAATGGCCTCAAGTTGCTCCAGGGCAGGTTCAGGTTGGATATTAGGAAAAATTTCTTTACAGAGAGGGTTGTCAAGCACTGGAACAGGCTGCTCAGGGAAGCAGTGGAGTCCCCATCCCTGGAAGTGTTTAAAAGATGTATACATGTGGTGCTGAGAGACTTGGCTTAGGGACCCTGGCAGCAAAGGGTGTATGATTGGACTCAATGACCTTGAAGGTCTCTTCTGACCAGATGATTCTGTGATCTGCCACCGCACTCTGCAGAAGCATAATAAAAAATAATATAATTTACCCAAGTATGACAGAAGCTAGTTTTGTATTAGTGCACCAAAATAATTCTATGAAATGGGATTCTCCTCCAAGAAGAAGTAAGATGGCTGCACCCTTTGCAACCCTGTGTTTTGGGTTAGTGCAGAGCAGAGTTAGCAGTGATGTGACTTATTTTTCCACTTGTGCCCGCCCTTGCAGGGGAGACAACCACTATGGTGGCACCGTTTGTTCCAGGAGGGGTCAGCGATGGGCAGTGGCACTCGGTCCAGGTGCAGTACTACAATAAGGTAAGTCTAATTGGTTGGTGATAACACTGTTATTTGTGAAGTAATAGAGGCGTGGGTCCTCTAGCTCTGACCTGATGTATGCAGGTCACCTGAATTTTATTTATTAACCAAGCACATGGCTACAGCTCTGCACAAAGGGTGCTGGTCTTGCTCACCTTGCCTGGGACAAAAGTTCCCTGTGAGGGTTTTTGAGTTTTGTCTCAGGAAAGCAAAATTACATCCTTTTCAGAAGCACTAGTAGGGAAACCTTCAGGTACTTGAAACTATTTTAGTTTTCAGTTCTTCAAACCCTCACAGGCGTCAGTGGATCTAAACCAACAGATTCACTTATTTGGATCTTTTTAAAGAATTGTACAGTGCAGGAGCCTTCAGTGCCGTAAGTAGAATTTCCTGAAGCAAAGCAAAATTCTTCCCTGTAACTGCCTTTTCTTGTGTAAAATGACAAGTTTAATTAGCACAAACTTCTCTGCTTTGGAAAATTTGGTTATTAAATGCTTGACACTTTAGTAATCAAAGTCTATCTTACTAAACAAAATTTTGTCTGCTATATCGTAAGATAACCAAGAGAAATGAAAAAAGTGTCATTGAACGCAGACCAGGGCACTCAAAGGTGGGCTCCAGGGTCTCTGTCCCAGCTGCGCCCGTGGTAGCTGTCAAGAGCAGGTTCACATTGACTGAACCAAAGGCGGGGTCTTTGTGCAAACTAGCTTTTTTGTGATGAACTAAAAAGAAGGCTTTTAGCGTGTACAGTGTCACTGTTTACAGATAGATGTCAGAGTTCTTCTATAATCTATAACAAAAATTAGAGAATTCATTTAGTTACTGAGAAGCGTTGCTTTTAAGTCTGACATGGTAGCATTATGGGGGATCACGTAAGGAAATGGAAGAGCATTGTTGGCTATTAAAAAGGAAACAGGATACTGGTGTAGGAAGCTGAATGGAAGATGAAAGATTAATATGATCAGCAAGTTCTTTATTTCCCAGCACTGCATCCTTTCATCGCAGTTTGAATGGGAGGATTAAAATTTTCTTTGGACTCCTAGATAGCATCTCGTAGCCTAAGGATATTTTATCAAGGAAATAAAAACCTTTTTTATTAGTAATTTTTTTTAAAAAAATTAAAACTTATTTTGTAAGTGTTTTACTTAATATGCTTAATATACTCTCTACTTTACGGAGCACAGAGAAATCGAAGGGAAGCTTGGGTGTCGTCATGCATGCATCCGTGGACACTGTGAGGATCTTCCTTACAAACTGCAACATGCTGCTTTTTCCCTAGTCTGCATGTTTGTTAGTGAATCACTTCGGCAGAGTAATCGGCACTTGCTGAGGCAGCGGAGGGACACTCCAGCTTTCCTTGGCAGACAAGAAGGGGAGGGCACCGCTGCAGGGATAGCCACTGGAGCAACTCGCTGAAGCACTGCCAAGCAGATAAGGGGCAGCCCCAGGACGCTCTTTAAAAGGCAAAGAGATCTGACACGGATGTTAAAAATAAACCCTTGCCTTATTTTCAGGGCTTGCTTCTGTTCAAGCAGACTGGTAGGTGAGCCATGTTAGCAGCTGGTGTTTTCCTGTCATTAACATATGTGCCCTGACATAATTTTCTTCTTCTGCCCCAGATTTTCAAAGGGGAATGAGCCAGCCCCCACTGCACAGGAGGAAACTCAGGGGAGAAAGGGAGAGCAGAGGGCCTCTGCCAGGAAACACCACTGACTTCACTGCCTTTGGCACTTGAATGACGTAAAAGTGTTGAAAAGCAGGGTCACTGTGTGGAGAGCAGCACTGAGCCCTTTGCTGTCTGTGTTAGAGACTGAGGTCATCACCTTCCCCTTAGCAGTATTTATTCCACACTGATTAAATTTGGGCTGGCACAGGGGAGGGAGCTCTCAATATTGAATAAAGGGTACAAGGAGGATGTGTTAACCTGTATGTGCCGAGCGTGCTCTCAGGACTTCCCAGCATGTCAGAGAATTGCACGTCACACCAGCTCTCCAGCAGTGGAAGGGGTGTGTACTGCCAGGCAGTGGCAGCTGGAGGCAACTCTGCAGACCTGCCCGTCACAGTGCGCACTGCGCCCTGCAGAAGGGCTAAGCCTTCGCCTCGGCTGGTGTGTGTTTGTAAAGCAGATCCTCGGATACTTCGTGTTTTAATAAAGCTGGAAGTAAAGTTTCTGTGAAGAAGTTGTTAGGACAGATAATTTAGGGATTTGTGTTGTGCCAAGATAAATGGGATGCTGTGTCTAAACTTGACACAGCTAAGACCTGTTTGAATAACAGCGTACCCAAAACTCATGAGTTTGCTTAACTTATGCACTCCTATTATTTTGCAGGTACTGCATCCATCCACTCTTCCAAAATCCTACCACCGTGTCAGGTCCTTGTATTATCAGTACTCAGCGCCTTTGCTCCGCTCAGACACTGCACAGCCTTCCTGAGCAGGCAGAGCTTGCCGGAGCCATCTCTCTCATTCTTGTTTCTGGTTTGCATTTGATCCCCTCCTCCACTCCCTCCTCTCTGCCTCCAGCTCAGTCTGGCATTTTGCAGCAGAACCCCATCCCTGCGGGCTCCTTGCCCCTTCTTCCATTCTGCTGTTTGCCTGGGGAGCTTCTGGTCTTTGCTCCTTTTTAGACATCACTTCCCATGCTGTCCATGAGAAATGGGTAACCCATCAGCCCGGATGCTCACAGAGATCCATTTTATTAATTTCTCTGTGTCTTGCATTAAAAAGCCCTTAAAGAGGTATTTATACCTGCTGTTTCTTATCCCTCATTCATGTTGCGTTTCATCTCCCTACATCTGCCTTTTGGTCCATCAGCAGGTTTTCTCTATTTAAGAAATATGATCACCTTTGCCTATCCATTTATCAGTTCCTTCCTGTATCCCTTCTGTGCTTTTCTTCGCAGCAAAGCCCATATGGACATACTGAACTTTTCTTATTATTGACACTCCCACAGCAATGCCTGTCCTCCTCCTGCCCACCACTGTGTCCTTGGGCAGTGACAGGCTTCTCTGAGCTGGACCCTTTCCTCCTGCCTTGGACACGTGAGAGATGTGGTGGTGCAGGTTGAAATGAATAACAATTCAAACATTTCCTGTGGTGCTCACAACAAGCATTTGTGGTGAGGTACTCTCTTACCTTCATCCTTCTTTCCCAGTTCCTTGGTTTTGTAAAGCTTCTTTAACACACGCTTTTAAAAACTAAACTAGAAACTGTTCAGGTTTTCTCCTTCTTTCCACATTTGTACAGTATCTAGTAAGAAAAAAGAGGGTTAACGCTTTTTTTGGAACTTTCAGATAATGCTGTAATTCACATACAGAGTGTTAGATTTCATCACGTCTGAGGTTAATTCTTCATCTTTAGTTTTTGAGGAGAATGACTAACAGGCTTTGATACATAATCTAAATCACTTCAGTCAAAAGCAAAATTTTGTTAGATGAGTTTTCACAGCTCTGAAAGCTGTTCCTGCAATCTGAGTTGAATGTGGCTGGATATGAGCGAAGACTGAGTGGTTTTTGGCACCTGTAGCTCTGTGGATGATATTTGGCTGAGCGTCGATGGAATTTGGACTCCAGGAATGGTTGACTTGTATGCGGGGGGCAGCTCTGGTGGGCAACTTCTGCAGCAGCTGTTTCCCTAAAGCAGCATGCAGTTCTGCAGCATCCTGGAGATGCTGTCCCCTGTGCAAGGTTGATTTGGTAATAGCGATAATGAAATGAGAAGTGAATGTAGAAGAGACTCCTGTAAATTGTTTTCTGTACTCAGCTCAGAAGTGATGTGGTTGGTAATCTTTGTCTTTGGTGTTGTTGGAAAACACTGTTTTATAATTAACTCCATATCATGAGGATCCTCTGCCGCTTAGGGACGAACACTTGATGCCATTGTGTTTGCAGAGAAGCATCAAGCCAGTTCTCTATCAGCTCAAGTATTTGCTGCTTTCTTACAAATCCTGGTATCTGCAGGCACTATAAAACGTTGCAGTACTGAAATGGATTGTATCTGAGGAGGAGGGCGGGAAGCAATGTCGTTCCATTTACTGTGTAGTGATGGATGCTTCCTCCCCTGGTAACAGCTGACACACTTGGTCTCAGTGGAGGTGCCTAAAGGGAAGCACATGGATGTTGTACTATGGAAGTGTTGGCTCTGTATTGGATTTCTGGAAGGGAAATCACCAGGAGTAAGGAATTAATAGCTATAAAAGAGGAGAAGTGAACTAGCAGTGTTGTATAAACCATTCTCTAGTTTCAGCCATGTATTAAGTCTTGTCATCTACCCAGTAGCAACGTATCGGTTTACCTGTTAGCAGTGTTACTTGCTGTTGTGAATGTTTGCAGACAGAGGGGGGAAGGCAGAGAGAAAAGCTGCTCATTGACTTTCTTACCTCAAATATGTTACCTTCTGGGATCCTGATCTGGCAGGCATTAAAATCAGTGGAATTAAAGATAATCCACATGTGACCTGCTTTCTCAGGAGTTATATATATTGATAAGAAATGAGATTTTTTAAAATTATTTTGGAAGGAAAGGTGAGAGAAGGGGAAGATTTCAGCCTGGCAAATAAAACTGATAAAAAATAGCAGAAACAACCTGCTGCTTGTTCACAGGATAGCTGGCGTAAGGGCCAGCAGTGGTGGCTCTTTGGTGGCTCCAAGGCCTCTTTACCTTGGTAATGCGCTTCTTTTTCACATGATGAGAGTGCAGTCAGCCTCTGATGGAGTCTGGTCCTTACCCTTTGACTCTCCTGAGCCTGTCAGCATGAGTGACAATCTGTAGGTTTAGCCATGCTGATACTTGTTTGGAATAGGAGCAAAGCCACCAGGATGTTTGGTGGTAACGGTGCTCAGTATCAATAGTATCACAAGAACTTTCTGGCATTCGTTGGACACACAGGATCACATAAGATTGTAGGCAGTGCTTGGGACAGGAGATTTTAATAAGCCCAGTAGTGGGTGACGTTTTTAATTAAGTAAAAACTTCAAGACAAACTCCCAAACTTCTGATAGCAATGCAATTTTGTTCAGAATTTCAGATACACCATCAAATTTATGTTAATGTTTTACCTGACTCATTACCTCAGGGTAGAATTCGTCGTTTGGCACAAGATAAAAATATTTTGCGTATGGACATGTTCCTTTAATTATAGAGGGCATATTTATATACTGTGTATCTTATGTGTTACTTATACATATATGACATCAAAGTCGCTTAAGGACATTACTGTAGGCAGAAGTTCCTTCTTCATCTCTTTAAGGGAGCACAGGATAATTTTACCTAAATGACAGAAAAGCTGAGACAAAGCCTGCTATCACTGAGTGTCTGATGTGCAGTACAGTAATTCTGGGGGATAGGATGAACAAATCCCTGAGCGACTCACGGAACAACTCACAAAAGTAACAACTGTAAGACCGGGCAGTATGTGTGTGTGGGATCCTCCTCCGTGGTCAGGAGGTGTAGAATGGTGGGTGCCTTGGAGACTGTCTCCACTGTACTGGTCACCTGAGCCTGCAGGCTCCTAGGGTGAGATATTCAGAACAAACATTATACTTTTTCCGTAACTGGGCTAAGGTTTCTTCTCATATTTGATATTTGATAGTAAGCTGCTGTCTTTTCACTCCTTCCTTGCATGTCTTTGAAGAGTATTGTGGTTGTTGGTTTAGATGCCTGATTGACTTGGGAGTAGCCCACCCTTTCACGGTGGCTACAGCTAGCAGGGATCTGCTGCTTTCCATCCCTGCACACTTCCCACCCAGGAGAGAGCAGACCTGCGTTTAACCTGAAGACAGCTGCTGCAGAAAACAGGCAAATTCTTCAGTCAGAGATAAATTCAAAAGAATTGAGGGCTGCTTAGTGCTGATCTTCGGTGCATTGTGAATTCAAAGCACAGGAGGTGCCTTGCTCTGAATCAGGCTTACATATGCTTTTGAAAATCTCCTGCCTGTGCTAAGCGATTGTTTCTCTTGAGTTAACTGGCCTTCATCTGGGGCAAGCTGGAACTTGAGTATCACCGAATACTGAGCTAATGCTGTAGAGATTTAGCTCTCAGCCCACTCACACACTAGAATTTGCCAGTACCTTTGCTTTCCGGGGAGGATCTATCCTTCACCCACCGGCTGAAAGCTGTTTCCAGGTGCCAAAACACCCTCTGTTTCAGTGCCAAGTCCCACGCTGTAATTGATTTTCCATACCTTGGGTGCATGCTGCAGCTCTCCCCCTGTGCTTGCTCAGCTGGCAGGCCAGTGGGTGGGAAGGCAGCTTTCTCCCTCACCTGTGGGTTCCTTGGCCAAAGCTGATCCTGAGGGGTTATTTAACTGTGCCTGTACAGCTGTGCTACGGTGCCAGCAGAGCTCATCATCTTGAGTCTGCATCCACAAATCCTCCACTCTAGACCACTAGTAGTGCCCCACAGACTGGCCACTGATGCCAGGGGCAGTATACGTCTGGGCAAAACCAGCCAGGTCCCTATCTGGGGAGACCTCACTGAGCCCATTTGCTTGTGTGATCTGAGTGGCAGCTCTCCAGTGCTGCTGGGCTCTGGATGGAGCTGGGGGCAGCTAAGGGTCTTGAAGATGATGTGGATTTGGAACTGCTGCCAGTCCAGATAAACTTCGGATGAAGCCGCTCGCAACAGAGGAACAGATCCCATCTACTCTTGCTTGGGACTTAGGGGATGAAGTGGAATGAGAGTCAAGGTCATGGAGGAAAAGTCAGGAAGGCAAAAGCAGCCTCAGGCTAGGTCAGGGCTTCATTTCCTGCTGTTCCTATAGTTAGTCCGGCAACGTGTTGGTCAGAAAGAGGAATGTCATATGAGAGCTCTGGGAATACAGTCATAAATGGAGAATATTCCTATTGGAAGATAGTATCTGTCAATGCTGTTACTGTTAACAAAAGCATCTGCAGGTCTGTTCCAAACCACCCACCTTCACTCCACACACGCTTTCCATCTCCACGTGCAATTTTTGTCATGTCCGAGTGTACGGGTTTGGCTGAGATAGAGTTGGTTTTCTTCATATTAGCTGGTATGGTACTATGTTTTGGGTTTGTGCTGGAAACAGTGCTGATGACAGTTGTTGCTGAGCAGAGCTTACACAGAGTCAAGGCCTTTTCTGCTCCTCACACCACCCACCAGCGAGGAGGCTGGGAGGGAACAAGAACTTGTGAGGGGACACAGCTAGGACAGCTGATTCCAGCTGACCACACGGATATTCCATACCATATCATGTCATGCCCAGCATCTAAAGCTGGAGAGAAGAAGGAAGAAGGGGGGACATTCAGAGTGATGGTGTTTGTCTTCCCAAGTAACCGCAGTGCATGATGGAGCCCTGCTTTCCGGGGATGGCTGAACTGCCTACCCAAGGAAAGTGGTGAATAAATTCCTTGTTTTGCTTTGCTTGTGTGCACAGCTCTTTGCTTTACCTTTAAACTGTCTTTACCTCAACCCACGACTTTTCTCCTTTTCACTCTTCTGCTTCTCTTCCCCATCCTGCTGATGTGAGCAAACGGCTCTGTGGGGCTGAGCTGCTTGCCAGGGTTAAACCATGACACTAGGTCAGAAATAAGAAGCACATAAAAACAGGCCTGGTGTTCAGCAGCCTCAGGATAAAGGCTTTTCGTGGTGGACTGGAGCAAAGGCCTTGAGATAAAAATTGCAACATTTACCTGACAAACTTGGACATGTAAAAGGAGGGTTGTTGGGGTTTGAGTTTGTTGGGTTGGTTGGTTTTTTTGGGGGAGGGGTCGGGGGTGTCCCTATTTTTTAAATTAAGTAGAAAAATCAAGCCAATTTCTTTGCTCAAAAGACTTCTCTGCACAGGTGCCTTGCAGATCTCCATTCCAATGGCAGCTTCTGGTCTAGCAAAAGGAAAAGGGTGGGTAAATGTACGGACTTGACAGAAAGTCCAGTGAGCCCTCTGAGCTCCCAAGGCAGATGTGAGCATGGAAGCAGCAGCCTCACAGGGCTACTGCAGGGGTGGTGGGAATGGGAAGTGCGCAGCAGCTACCAGGGCCCACCAGCAGATGTGGAGGGGACAGCTGCACACTAGAGCAAAAAGATGGCACAAATCTGCCTTAGACACATGATGTATCTTGCTCGCATGGAGCACCTGCTTCAGCTGACTGCAGGGTAAGTATAAGCTCTTGGGTTCTGTCTTGTACAAGCCCTTCGTTTTCTCATACTCTTACACACATTAGGCCTGCAACTCATTAGCAGAATTATCTTTAAGATTATCTTTATAGCAAATCTCTAACATTCGTCGCTGCCTTTGTTTTATTAGAGCCTCTGTTTTGATTCTGGGAGCGTGTCATGTAACTGCCTAGCATTGGCCGGAGGTAGAACGCTTCTGAAGGACTTGAGGGTGTGTAAGCAAAACTTCACTTTTAAAAACTCGGGTCCACCTCTGTTCTCCCACCCAGGAGCCATCTGGAACCACATTTCATTCAGCCACCAGTTGCTGGGGAGATAGCAGAACTGCTTCCTAAAAGTCAAGTCCTACAAGGCAGTGTGGTGCACTCGTGGGGACCTGAAAGCTCAGCAGCCACTTGTGTTCCCCTGCCATGTGCAGGCAGGACCTGCCCTCTCATGAGCACAAGCATAAGCACAAGCAGCACAGGCCGTGGGAGTGGTCCTGGTCTGTGCTGGAGAGGTTAATGTAGTGCTTTGCTTTGGAAAGGGTGGGATGAAATATTGCAACCCTGATGGTCTGCTGCAGAGATGAGCACCAGACCTGCTGGTGCAGCAACGGCATATGTGCCCCTGCGCCAGGTGCCTGTGGAGGTGACAGGTAGGTTATCTCGTTTCCTTCTGAAAACACAGACCCTTTCTGATGATGGCAAATTCACCTGTTATGGAAATATATTCTTTATTCAGGACTGATAATTGATTTTGCCTTGGGGGAAAAAAAAGGCAGATATCAGTATTTTAGTGAAACTCAGGTTGTGACAAGTGTGCCAAAAGACAGGTGACACTGGTTGCCTCTCTCTCTCCCATCAAGAAGACTAATTCTTGTTTGAAGTTCTGGGTTTGTGGCACCTCATCCCCCCAGGACCAACCAACAGGCAAATAGGAGCATCATGCAGCGGTTCAACACAGGCTTCCCTGTGCCACCCTGCCACCGCCCCTCAGGCCGGAGGCTCCTGTTCCAGCACAGAAGTCTTGTTTGCTCAGCTCTCGGTGTCCCTGCTGAGCCTGCCAACCAGGCTGCCAGCACCACGGGCGATTTATGAGGCAGGCACATGCCTGCAGCTGAATAGGGATTGCCAGCTCCTTGGATAAAAGCCACATAGCTGCCACCAGCTAGGCGTAACTTTTAGTCACTGCACCCAAGGTGAAAGACTTTGCCCTGAAAGTATCCAGTACACCATCCAGTATCATTTACTTCTT
This sequence comes from Buceros rhinoceros silvestris, assembly GCF_000710305.1. Classification (NCBI taxonomy): domain Eukaryota; kingdom Metazoa; phylum Chordata; class Aves; order Bucerotiformes; family Bucerotidae; genus Buceros; species Buceros rhinoceros. The sequence goes on along the minus strand of NW_010429876.1, from coordinate 66,715 downwards.
AATCTCAGCCGTCAGGAAAAGTGGTTGGCAATTAAATTCTTAGACAGGTATTAGGTATTACACCCAGTGCCGGGTAGCGTCTCTCGTGCTGAAGCATGGTTGCCTCTATCCAGTGCTGTGTAACTTTCTTGGAAAAGACAGACCCCAACAGAAGTCAAATCACTGGAAATGCAATTAGTAATAAAGACTGGATATGACTTATGCAAATGTCTATCACTGGTGACATCTGAGCAGACATAATTGCTATCTGAGGGAGAATTTCTGAAGTTAATCCTCCCAGTGGCTTCCAGACTAATTTGTTAAGGGATTGAGGGAGATTTTCTAAATAAACAATGCAGTTGTTGAAGAGTATGATAATGCCACTGTTGATCAGATATGGGCCCTGCCAGAGTTTGGATTTTGCTGGCTCAGAGTGACTTGCTGTGTTTACAGCATCCGTGATCAACACAGGCTCACTCTAGTGTTGTCTGACATTATCTGGTGGGCTACTCTGAGTACTGAAAATGTCATTCAGTTAGGAGCAAACTACTTCTCTGGGCATATCTTTCTGGGAAGGAATACAATTTTGTGGATCTCCATTTCCAAACCTAAATTCGTAATATCTCTAAGAAATGCCAATATAGCTTTTAAAGTGTGCAAGGCAGAAAGTGTGTTAAAATTTAGGGCTTCCTCCTGTTAAAACAAATCATATATTCTTACTTAAGATTTAGCCATGTTTCTAATTTTGTAATTTCCTTATAACCCATCTCGTTGTGAATAGTTAGTATCTAGTAGTGGAAGGTGCTGCAGGGTTTTAGAGGTCAGTGAGGAGAAGGCAGTGGACAGTGCTAACTTCCAGAAGAATGCTGACAGTATACTTGACCAGATCACAGAATTGTGCTGGATGCCTTTCCTTCTACGGCATTTTCATGGAATCAAAAGTTCTGCCATAGCTTAAGCACAGGAAAACTTGCTGTTCGCCAAAAACACAGGGAGCATAACCTCAGTCAATTCTCTAGCTCTGGTTTTGAGAAGGACTTACCTGTGGTTACCTGCTTAAGTGCGGGTCTTCTTCATCTTCACAGGGAAACTTGCCCAGGTTTCTTCAGTTACACAAGGAAGAAAAGCAATTCCAATGAAAACGTCACTTTCTTTGTTAGCCACAAACAAAAATTTTAACTGGCATCTTGAGGGACATGCATGTTTCATTTACATTTCAACTCAAAGGGTCAGTAAGTTTTTACTGAATTACCAATATTGTTATCCAGATGCAAGTTATGATAGTTCTTTAACAAGTTTCTTACAAGAACAAAAGTTACTTTATCAGCAGGTTATTGTGCTTTTTGGTGGGCAGGCTTGTATACTTGTGAAGCATGCAGTAGGTAGTGCAGGGCGCACACGTACAATATGAGGGCATGAGGAATTTGTAGCTATGCATTTGTATTATTTTTCTGTACTGTGTATTTTTGGTGCTGGTGGGCATGGCCATTTAAAAAAACCCAGCAATTAAAATTACAAGCAGCTAAAGGAAAGGAAAGAAACTAGATTTTCAATTACCGAATGCGTGCCAGGGTTTTACATTTAAAGTTCAAAATGTTGTTCTAGTCAGACACATAAAATACATTTCTCGTGTCTGAATGCAAAACATGTAATTTCCTACATGCTCATAACTCAGTTTTTTAAATGCCACGAGGAAAGGTAATCTCTGCAAAAATAGTTCAGTTCGTGAGTAATTTCCTGGCATTCTGGATGAAGATTTAGAGACTCCCATCCTGGCTGGGGCCAAATTCATCCTCTTCCACCCAGATCCAGAGGATCATCTGTGAAAGTCCTAGTCTGGATAGGACCATAGATTTGATTTATAGGAACTGAAGCTTGACAGATTCTGATTGGAAATAATATACAGTATCATTAATAGTGAAGTTACATAATACGCATGATGTTCTGCCCACAGCTCTGATGGTCTCGCTGTCCTTTGAAATCTTTAAGTCAAGTCAGTATTTCCCTCTCTAACAGAAAATTTTAGCTCAGTTGCAAGCCTGTTGTTGAGGCAAGGCTCACTGGGCAATGGTCTGTGGTTGTATAAGGCAAAAGGCTGGTTAGATGGTAACATGAGTCCCTTCCATCCATAAAATGTGGCAGGATCCTGTGAAAACTCGTCTCAAGCTCCAGCCTGCAGTATTGCAGGTGGGAAGCCAAGGGCCAGGAGGACAGGATAAGTGTTGCTGCCCATATGCCCTGTTCTTACACTCTTCCACAGCATCTACCACTCCCTCAGCAGGCCTTTGTTCTGGCCTGTGGCAACCATTGTCTTCCTACCATCTTCTGAAAAGCACTGAGGGGCTCCCTGGCTAATATTTACATTCTCTTGGTCCTGCTTGAATGTGGTTGTGGAGCCTTGCAGGTGTTTTTGGGTGTAACAGGGGCAGCTGATGTGCCCTTGCAGAATAGGCACACGTGAGCCTGGACTTTAAAGCCCCTCCCTGCAATTCCACCGATATTTATTCGTGTTGATTTCAATTAGTAGTAATTGGTTTTGTTGATTTTTTGCTTTTTTTTCTGGTAGAGGGTAAGTGTGAAGTGATTGATATCTGGGAAAGGAAATCAGGATTTGGCAGCAGAGCGACATTCCATTGTCTTGACATGAAATAACAAATAATTTGCCTCTAAATCTGTGGCTGGGTAAATGAAAGTGTAAAGCACTGGAAGTCATTTGGAGGTCATAGAGGTGCAGAGTGTGTCCTGCTCCCCAGCACTGAGTTGCTCAGCTCTCCCGGACAGCCTTGAGAAATCTTGGGCAGTTGGGGAAGAGGGCAAACGCGTGCCCGGTGCCTGGCTCTTTCTTTCCCCTGCCTGCTTTTGGAAGTGTTCGTCTCACAGAGTTTGCGAACACCACCTGAAAATACTTCTTGTTGTAGTGGTGATTTTATATGCAAATGCAAACAGTAACTTTTCAGGAACCCTCCCCAGGGTTTTCACTCTGCGAGAGACAGTAGGGCCCATGCTGTGTCAAAACCAACCTAAGCCCCCGCTCTTCTGGAAGCCTCATACTTGACAAGGCTGCTCAGTGCTTACTCCTTTCACTCCTCCCAGTTTTTAAAAGGCCTGACTTGTGTGCCTACCACTTCTAGGTCTGTGCCCGCCCCACACTTCAGCTGGGTCTCAGCTACATGGCGTTCCTCATGGTGTGGGGCTCTCAGCTCACCCAGGGGAACTGGCACCCGGTGGTGCTCCTTGAGCCCGTGTTCGCTCGAACCGTCTAACACCACCACGCTGCAAAACTCCTTGGAGATTTAATGGCACCTCCTTAAATG
>NW_010429876.1:55410-63308 GCF_000710305.1 Buceros rhinoceros silvestris | reverse complement strand
CTGCTGAAGGCTAAGGAAATGTAAGGGAGCTCTGTGAGAGCTGGCAGACTCTGAATGGCTGTTGGCTCGCTGTAAGGCCCTAAGGACGGTGCTGGAAGGCTGTGCTGCACAGCCTGACAGGGCTTCTGCAAAGCCAGTAGAGTCATTGAAACGGCACCTCAGGAATTTGGTGCGAGTTCTTTGAAGTGCCCTGTTATCTCCATTTAATCACCCAGTAAATCTACTGTAACTCGCTGATTTGCAACAACTTTTCAGGTATTTTGCATCAGTCTGTGTAGTGAGGGAAAACAGCCCTTTGCAATTACCTGCCCACACTGCGGTCTGTGAGCACCAGGAGACCCTCGAATAGACCCAGCCGTGAAGGGGGCAGCCCACAGAGCAGTGTGCGATTCCTGGATTTCAGTGAACCAGTTGTGTCCCCCTCGCCCACACTGAGCAGTACTTTGCTTGGCAAGGTGTCACCAGGGGTGAGTCCAAGGAGGAGTTAGTTGCTGTGAATAAGTGTCAGGTTGTGTTGTTTCTAGATATTTCTTGGACTCTGTCAGCAATAACATTTGTATCCTGGATGCCATATTAAGTCATAAAATATACAAGATTTATATAAAGCTGAAAATATTTGGGTGGTACTTTGGCAGGTAGATAGGACAAATGGCAAAGGGAGAAGAGTTTGCTGAACTGAGAGAGGAGAGCACATGAAGGATGCTGGAAGAGCATCCTTGTTGGTGGAGGGGATGGAGGCAGCAAAATAAGCAGAAGAAAGGTTCAGAGGGCAGGAGAGGGCAGGGAGAATAGGCACCAGCCACTGGGGCAGATCAGAGGGAAGGAGAGGGCTGCAGAGGGCAGACGAGGGAACCCGCAGCAGCAGAGCACCATTGTGACTGATGTCTCCCACGCAGAAAACTGGATGTTGCCTTGAGCAGTCGGCATGGTCTCTCAGCAGCCAAAACAGGTCCTTCTTGCTATGTCACTGATTCAGCATCAAAGAGCTTAGAAGCATCTGGGAATACAAATTTAAGGATAAAATTTTCATTTGCAGGCAGGGAAAAACTCATTCTTCCCATCAGCACTACAGCAGCCTTTGCCAAAATTAGTCAAAGCCCAGAATATACCCTTTCCAGGAGCTGGATGGTATTCGTGAAGATACTGGTCATGCTCCGTGGAGGGAAGGAGCATGTCTGGGTCCCATGTATGTGTAACCACGGCTTTTCACAGCCTCGCCGTGCCAGTGCTGCATGGTGGGACAGGAGGGCTGCTCCCTGCCTCTGCCCTGCCAACAAAAGAGCAGCAGCAATACAGGCAGTGCCATTCATTCATGCCAGGTCTCATAGCTGTGCCAAAAGCCTCCTGCTTTGAATATCAAAGTTTAGCCTATGGATGCGGCTGTGAAGCAGATAACAAATCGGGCTAGTAAAACTCGCTTGACTTTGTGGCCCAGCCTGAATCCTGACAGTCTGTGTTTCAGGGAGTTTGCCTAGGAAAGGGAACTGGTCTCGTGGCTTTTCAGGATTTGCATCTTTGACTCACCGATGGGAAGCTTCTTGGTTTTCGTTTTCACTGTCACAGGGTCTCATGTTTCTCTAGAGACTCGAGCCAAGTTTGTATAAAGAAATGCCATTAAAATATTCAGTGAATAAAGGGAATACATACATCAAAGGAGTAAGGGGTTTATGTGAAATGATTTGTCTTGCCTTTCCCTGGTGACTAATCAGGATGTATAAAAAATTCTGTTTTTCACACTGCTTTATTTTAAAGGTGCTCTGGAAAGCTGTAGGGGAAACTTTAAAAAGCAGAGATTAACATTAATGGTTTCTCTAATCTGGCCTAATTTGGAGTTTCCCGATTGATCAGAATAGTCCGCAAGTCCATACGACGGTGCTAAGCTTCTCCAGCATTTCCTACTCTCTCCTGCTGGGATTGCAAGCACCGTGCTTTCTCCATTTGTTTTTTCCTGTTTATTTATTTATTTTCCTTGTAGGGGGGCCAGGCTCCGACCGCTTGCCCAGGGAGACTGCTGCTGCCGCGGGCCCTTAATGAGCTTTTTGACCACTGAAGCAGCACAGCATCGCCTGGGAACTGGAGGGTTTTTCTCCCTTCCCCGCATCAGATAGCAGAGCAGAGGCCATCGGGTTAACGAAGCAGTCGTGGCGGCTGGCGGGCTGCCTAATGAGCACCAGGGAACCAGTGAAGGGGGACCCTGGCAGCGGACGGAGCCCCGGCAGCAGCCAGCCTCCAGTGGGACCCTATGCCAGTTGCTCCATTTTTTTCCCGTTATTACTATAGCTGGAAGCGTTAGAAAGCCAAGAGCCTCGAAGGGGGTGAACATGAGGCAGTTGCCACCCATCACTTTTGGGGGCGGTGGGGTCTGAACCAGCACGCTAACAATGCAGCGGAATGCTTTTTTTGTATTAAAAATAACTAGGAAACAGATTCTTTTTAACCTTTAACCACTCCTAACAGTCAATAAATCATTAGCTACTGATTAACAAAAACAGAAGGGTAACTTATTGTCCGGTAAGCAAACTCTCGGAAGCACTGAAAGGCTGGCGCTGACTTCAGGATGGGTTTTCTTTTTACACATTTGCACTTATTAAAAAGACAAACAAGCCAAGCTCTGCGTATTAAGCTATGTCACACAAAGCATTTTGCTAGAAGACCAGCTTTCTAAAATAGATATATTTTTTTAAGGTGTACAGTCAGCTGAGCAAATGCGGTATTTATGCCTAGAGAGCACAGCTTTCAGTTTGAGTTCAGGGAATATCCATGATGTTGGAACACTCTCTCATGGCTGACCAAACCCACTCTCTCTCTTTCCATCTGTGTGAAAAGTCAAGTGGCAATTTTTAATCTGAGAATGGAAGTTGGAAAATGGTGTTTCTGGTGGAGGAGATGTTTGTGGGACCTTCGGAAAAGCCCTGTTATCTTGCAGATTAACTAATAAAAGGGTGAAATCCAGGAATCTTGATTGTCATCACTGCTGCCGATTGACTAAACAAACATTTGCAGTTTGTAACTATTACGTGTACAATGTCTAGTCTAGTTTAATTCAAAATAAGTCTACCAAAGATAGGACTATTTGCTTAAACCTCTCCAACAATTTTGCATTGTGACTTTTGAAAATAGTAGGTTTTTTAATGTAAAAATATAACAGTTAAGTATTTAAGACAAAGCTTCCATTGTCCGTTAATCTGTATGTCTTTTCCATTCATTGCGCATCATTAGACCATCTGTGTCTTTAATAAGTAACTGTGTGGACTCTTTCAGTTTAAATATTTACTTTAAAATAATAGAGGATCCAAATGAAACTGAGATACATGAGAATATCCATGTCTGATGTTTGAAGCGGAAGGAGAGTAGATTTGTGCAGTAGTTTTGCAAACTAAACAGATGTGTTTTGATGACCTTCTCTCCTCTATCTGGTCTCCATTTATAAAACACAACTTCACAGATTAAGCTTCTCAGGGTTTTACACGCATCTGGGAAAATCTACATGCGTTTCTTTCTGTTGAGGCTGTGGGGAGAAGTGCAGATGGTTCATTTCTCTGTACTTGGGCTTCATGAAAATCAGATTTGTCATCGCTAGTAAAATACCTTCACGGTGGCGTTCTCTCATTGCAACCTGAGAAAGTCTCTGCAGGTGTCCAGAGGGAGTGACGTGCACCCTTGCAGCTCAAGAAGGTCACTCCTTTGGGTCACCGCTGAGGACGGTAGGTGTGTCTTACTGTTAACTCCACTATGATCAGAAAGGGAGCTGCCATTTTCAAAAGACATCCTGGGAGGCTGTGATTCCCGCAATTGCGGTCTGCCTGTGACTCTGTCTGAGCAAAGAATAGCGTCATGGGTTAGTCTTGTGTTACAGATAGAAGGGTAGGTGCTTCTGTTCTCACATGTGAATTGTCAGTGAGAGCTGCTTCTTTCTCTTCTCCACATGACTCTGAATGTGATTATAACAAGAAAACATGAGAGTCAGTACAATGAACACAGTGCACTATAACGTGGTGTGCACAGAATGTTTTAAGAATCACTATGGGATGGCAATAATGCACTGTGACATTCAGGGGGAGGGTGGTAATACACTGCGACACTCAAGGCTACTTTTTTAGTGAGTCCAGGATGAATCCACCACTTCCATAGTTTGTTTAAGGAGACCGAGTTCTCTCTCTTGCACTCTTTGATACCTTTGCTTGCAACTCACTTTTACAGCATGTGGTCTTTGAAGTTTATATCCAACCTCTTTCCATACAAGCACTAAGTAAAAAGGCAGCCTTTAGAGTTAGGCAGAACAAGGTAAATTTTCAGCCCCATGAGCAGGAACTCAGTTACATGACTTGCATTACCATTAATGGGAGTCATGCTGGTAAATTCCTGTACACCACGCTGCACATTTACTCATGAGTGCAGAATTGGCACGGCTAATGAAACTTGCCTTTCGGGTAGCATGGTGTTTCAGGAGATGAGTCTGACAGGCAGAAAAGACTGCTAAGTACCCAGATGAAAGTCTGGCTTTTAACTCCTTGAACATATTTCCAGAAAATGATAGTGTGCATTAATGCTGGTTAGCATTAGCTCTTCCTACTGTTAGGAATCAGTCTTGCTCCAGTAGGATTCCATGGAGGCAAAGATCATGCCCAAAATGTAAATGTGTGTGCTATCGTTTAGTGTTTGTTCAGTTCGCTTCCTCGTCTGTTTTCGAAGTACTGCTTACTGTTATTTGTTTTCTTTCAAATGCAGGCCAGTCCTCTGCTAACTTCATTTTCTATAATAACAAAAAGTTCTTTTTTATAATTTTCTCACCCACTATTTTCCCAAAGATGATCCCTCCTATAGCTGAGCATCACTGCGTGATTTCCAGCCTACATTACTCATGGGCATCTTCACCCATTTGTTCTTTCGTAGTGTCCATTGCAGTGATAGCATCTTCTCATGTCTAAAATCCTTCCCCAGCCTTTACTTTGCTAGGCTAAACATGCCAAGTCCATTTTGTCTCTTTGATAAGGTAAACTTTCTGTTGCCCTGACTACGGTTCTGTGCATCTGCTGTAATTGGAAGTTATTTTTAGTAAATGAAATAAAAATTACCCACAATATTCTATCAGTTTCATAAAATTTCCCTCATACCTATCTTGGCAACAACCCACTGTTGTATTGCCTTTTTTACCATTTAATCACGCCATGGTTCATAATTGTTTTGTAATCAATTAATAGGTTTCTTTTTCTTATTTTCATCAGTTAGAACTGATGGTCTCTGAGCCTTCAATAGCAATTCTTGTCATTAGATCCCAAGTTTCATGCTGTGTGATTAATTCTCTTTCTAGCACTCAACCGTTCAAAGTGATTTTTTTTTTAATGCATGGTGCTCTAACTACCCTTTGTGTCACAAGCAAATTATGTTTAGTGCTAATCAAGATATTAAATGAATAAAATCAGTTTCATGATTCAATTCTGAAGGAACTCCTAACTTTGGCTCCCTCTATTCCAATCTTTTATTTATTTCACATTATTTCAGTTATAAAGAATTCCCTATGTTAGGTGCTGAGAAGGTGACTATTGTAGAACTTGCCACCTATAAAAGAAAAAAGAGCTCATATCACATTAAATCACTGAGAAAATTTCTCTCTTCTTTCCCAGCAACGTATTCTTCCATTTTGTTCTGTCAAATGAGCCTTTTAGCACAGTCACAAAATCACTATGTATTTGAACTAAGTATGGTTTGAACTGCCAATAGATCTCTTTACATTCGCTGGAATATTCCATTTCTTCTTCATCATCTTATGGTTCCGTGTGGTCGTCAGAGTCAAAGAAATGCCAGAGATCTGCCCTGCAACAAACAGTCAACATCTAGAGAAATACTCTGCAGTTTCTATATTAAATAAAAGTAGAAAAAAATCAATTAGCCACTGCAGCTTGTTGACTGTGAAGGAGCAGCTGCAAACTGCTGAGTCTCATCAGGTTGAAATCTTGATTAACATGGGGCAGATCCCCCCTGCTGAGGGAATAAATACCCAGCCTTTGTCAAGGCTTCCATGGAAGAAACAATAGGTTATTTCAGTGAAGCACAAGAACGTAAATGTTAATCTAATCATTCCTCCAAAAGAATAGAAGTAGCACCCAGAATGTAAACATTTTAATTTTGGAAGGGAAGGTCTGCCCATTGGCTGGTTAATTTTCTATATATTTTTTCATTTACTGTGAAAAGCTGCTCACTAATGTTGCCATCATTGCATATAATAACATTTTCAGCGCTGCAAATACATATACTTCCTCTCTTTCCAAGCTAGGCAGTGGCAAAGTTCAGAGAATATGGAAAAAAATAAAATCTGCCTTAATATCACTCAAGAGAGGTCAAAACCTTATGCTGTATAACTGCCAAACTATGTGATCACGTTAGTTCTTGGTAGAGGAAATGGAAAATACTTTCCAGCTGGAACTGACACCAGGAAACATCTTTTTAAAATGTTTTTTATACATTGGGATAATTACCCTTAGAAATAAGTATCTCTTTACAGATGATGAAAGTGGCTTTAGGTATTTTGACAAATTTAAGTGTGTACAAGTGAAACAGAAATAACAGGCGTTTATCCCCTTACTGCTTCCTTGTTTGCTGTGCAAATAAGGGATTTCAGTACACAGTTGAGCAATATATGTTTTAAAGCAAGCGTACAGCAAACTACAGGGTGATGCCCAGTCATCATCTATTTTCATGTGGCTACAACTATTGTTGATCAACACATCATAAAAATATCTCTTGGCTTTCACTTGTGCTGTGTGTCTGGTCAGATCCTGCTGACTTCGCTCCTGTGGAGTGTCCCTTTGCCCGTACAGGAACGGCAGCAAAGCCAGGAGAGTTCAGCTTATTGCTTCTCCTGTACCCATAAAGTCCTCAGAGATCCTGCACCAGTGGTAGATTAGGACTCTAGCTCTCTAAGAATGTGAAACACAGAAAATGGTTTTCTTACAGAATTTACTAGTTCGTCACTGAGGCTGCTGTGCTGCTGTTTATATGTGCATCCTTTTTAACTTCTCCACTGGAGGAATCTGTCTTTTATGTTTCTGTCAGTCACTCTAGGGTACATCTCATCAGTTACAAAATTGGTGGAGGTGGATGAATGATGTGTATATGATGGAGGTGCAGAAGTTTGGTGGTTAGATTCCTGGTGGTCCCATTTCTGACTTCGGGATCACTGAATCTCCCCCGTTGTTGTAGGTCCCAAAGCGGGGAGTACAACATCTGCCAGCAGGGTGACTAGCAGTGGAGATGTGAAGCTGAGTGTGATAATTCTAGTTTTGTGGCCCGTGTTCACCAGGTGATTGGGTGGACAGGAGTTTCTTACTGCCTGGGTAAAACCAGAGATGAGAGAAAGCAGGAGCATTTGTTACCACGCTGAAAGACACTTTGTTCCCATCTTCCATGCACCACCCACAGTGTCAGTCTGCGTGCCTGGACCAAAATAGCTGCTCAGAACTGTCCATAGTTTTGATTCTCTGATGCCACAGGTCACTGATCTATTCTTCCACGCTCAGAAACCAGGGGCTTCTCAGCTTGCTCAGCAATGGACAGTGGTTTTCGGAGCCCTCCTTCTTGTAGCTGGAGCAAGCAGTCTTCATCTAAGCTCCTTCCCAGTTACTAGACAACCTTTCACTACAGCTTTTATAGGAACCTGCACTGAGTTTTCTGTCAGTGGCCCTGACAGAGTACCCCCGTCAAAGAAAGTTTGATTTAAGCCTTTAGCCTCACTTGTGATATTACATCATTTTATGTTTTTCTGTCTTTGGGCAGAAACAACATTAAAATTGAAGTGACTTCATTCAGTTGAAGTGCAGAGTTGCAAAATCAACAGAATTTATTAGAGTTTGCTGTGCAGAAGTAAGAAAGCGCCTCTTTGAAGTGATTTGGGCCAAAGC
>NW_010429876.1:46018-55300 GCF_000710305.1 Buceros rhinoceros silvestris | reverse complement strand
AAAGACCAAAGCCACTTCTGACCATACTGTATTTCACTCTGGGCTTGTGCAGACTCTCTTTGAAGTCATCCATTGAGGTTTTTTTCTTGCCTAGATGTCATATGTCAATTTAACTTACACTATTTTGTTTGCATATCCTATATTGTCCCATTTGGGGGGTAGGAAGAAGTATGTTGTTGAACTGGCTGAACTAGCATTTAAATCCCATGTGTATGTAGCACTGTATGACATGTGCCATTTGTTTCTTGAAGCCTAACATTGGGCGATTAGGAATTCCTCATGGGCCTTCTGGAGAGAAAGTGGCTGGGGTGACTGTCGACGACTGCGACACAGCAGTGGCTGTGCGCTTTGGGACTCTCATTGGAAACTACACTTGTGCTGCCCAGGGGACCCAGACCGGCTCAAAGAAGTAAGGATTCCCTGTATTTGCGTTTTCCGCTCATTATTTTCTTCCAGGGGAGCGTCAGTTTGTGACTGGAAAACCAGGTGTGACTGAACAAGAAAAAGTATCAAGGTTTAGTTTGGTAGATGGAATTTGTTGGAGGCTACTGCAAGAGTTAGTACGCTGGGTGGAATGCACAGACTTCTGTGTAGATACGGACATGTGCCCAAATTATAGTAAAATGAAAAAAAAAAAGGACCGAGAGGTCAGTGTGGGTAGCCTCCAAAAAGTATCAGTATGAAAATGTAGAAAGAAGGGCAAAGAAAATGTTAGATTTTATTAATGAAGGGGATAGCTGAAGAGCTTATTACTTCCATCATTTAAGTTAAAAGTCCTATATTAAAAGGAGATAGAAATGAAGAAGATACAGAAAAGACCATTGAAAATCATTATCTACAAAACAATCTTTCCTGCAAGGAAAGACCAAAAAAGATCAGTGCTTTTGAGTTTAGAGAGGAGATGGACAGCAAGCATCATAGCAGAGATATGATGTAATGAGTGATAGCAGAAAGACCGTTGAGATACACATGCTCCTCGAAAACCTCAGGAAAAGGGGGCACCATAAAAATTAGGACTAATTCAAACTGACCCGATGATGTACTTTTCACACAGTGTGGAGTGACTCAGTGGAACCTGCATCCACTAAATGTTATTAAGACTGAATTCTCCAGAGGATTTAAAAAGGATTGGCACTGTACAATAATTAAGTCATTATATCAAAATGTACGGTATCTCAGCTCCTGTGCTGACAAGCATAAACCAGCCCCTGGTTGGATGGAGTCAGAAAGACGTGTCCTGCGGCTCCACATTTTTCCATAATTTTCATTTTCTTCTTCACGCTGGCTACTGTTCGGGACAAGTCACTGGATTCCGTGTGCATATGACAGCTCCTGAGTTAAAAGTTATGGTGTTTCTGAAAGGTCCTTTGATTACAAGCTCTGGAAGTGATGTAGCAGAGGGAAGCGCATGGCAACACGGGTAAATTAAACAGCTCAGACGTGCTTAGGGAGGCGGATAAAGAACAGAACAAAATATATGCCAGAAATAATGAGCATTTCTTTGTTTCTTCAGATCTTTGGACCTAACTGGCCCTCTCCTACTTGGCGGTGTCCCAAACTTGCCTGAAGATTTCCCGGTGCACAACAGACAGTTTGTCGGCTGCATGAGGAACCTTTCTATCGACAACAAGCCGATTGACATGGCTAGTTTCATCGCCAATAATGGCACTCTGCCAGGTATGAGCAGCGACTGCCGCCTCAAACGTCAACACGAGAAAGCTCTCTGCCATAGCTGTGCGTGTGACAGGGCTCAGGGTGTTGAAAGGGACAGCACTAGGAGGAACCCCAGAAAGGCGCAAGGGACAGAGGGTTCTGAAACAGCCCCGTCCCCCTCTTAGCACTGCCAAATGCAAAGAGTTTGCCCCAGTCTGTGAGGCAGGGGCTCCAGGTGCTGCTGGGCAGGGCGCTGGCACCACATCACTGGCACGGCTGCATCCAGACCTCATTTGTTTAAGCAAGGTGCAGTCCGCACCCGTGCCAGGGACACACACAATGGCCCGTGGCACCGCGCACACGCACAGGATTAAGCAGCACACAGAAAAGGACGGGCCTTGATCAGACCTTCTGCATCACTGTGAGTTTCACCCAGGAACTTACTCCTAAATGAATCTCTCCTAAATGAACCTCTTTTTTTGTTTTTTTAGCTACTTTTTTAATGTCACTTTGCTCTGAAAGCCGGTGGGATTAGTTCATGAAAAAGACAATAATTTTAATTACTTTTTCATGATTTATGTTTATTCTGTAAATCAGATTCTGCAGTCCTCCAAATCTGAAGCCTTCTTTATGAAGCAGCCTGTTGGGGGTTCTGATTTGTTTTCCAGTCCTTGGATACCTGATCAGGATTAGTTCTTGTGTACAAAATGATCTCATCATCATAAAAATTGCTTTTGCATGCAAGAATGGCAAGTCCCTTCCTTCCATGGAAGGGAAGGGACTGCTGCTGAAGGTCTGCAGTTCTTAGGTACGTTGCATTGGTCATGGATTAAGAAGGGAATCGTAGCATACACTTCAAATTGCTGTTTTGTCTTGGAGCCCTTTTCTAACAGTTACGTCTCTGATATGAGTTAAACGCAAATACATCAGGAGGCCATGAAGTGTTTTCTTTAGGATGGATATTTTTCTTCCTCATTTGGAAACACGTTTCTGTATAGTTTTAAACAGTGATGTATAGAAGCGTTATTCCACTGTGTGACACGGCATGGTGGCTTTCCTTGGTTAATGTCTCAGTTAGGTGACAGTAAGTGGTGGACAGTGGTGCTGAGTCGCAGCACCAGCTGATCTGCCTGTCTCCAGCAGTGGATGCCAGGAGAGGAGTATAAAAACAGGACAAGCATGCAGTGATATTTCCCAAAAATTTCCTCTTTAGTCCCCAGAGATTTACAGTTCAGTGACTGTATTTAATAGCCTTTGATAGATTTGTCTTTATGAATTTGACACTTGCTCAGCTTACGTAAACCTTTGTCATCTACGTTTTACTTCACTGACTTCAAAGATATTAAAAAAAACCCCAAACTTATAATGGTCTTGCCTTTTTTTAATATAAAAGCTCAGATACAATCATTCGGAACCTTTTTCTTCTTAAAACCATGCAGAATAACTGTTTTCCTGAATTTAAGGCTGTGCAGCTCAGAGGAACTACTGCGAAACCAACTGGTGCCAGAATGGAGGCACGTGCGTCAATAAATGGAACACGTACATCTGCGAGTGCCCCGTACGCTATGGAGGGAAAAACTGCGAGCAAGGTAGGACGCAAAGACCTCCTCATGCCTAGTCATGTGTGCACGTTTCATTACCCACCATTAACATCTCATAGCACATCAGTCAAATAGTGATGCTTAAGAGATAGGTAACAAAAGATTGCAATTAAGACTCGAAGTCACTTGAAATAGTTTTAGAGATCACCTGTATAATAAATACAATAGCTGACATAGTGTCATGAATAACAGCAGCTTTCATTGATTTACTTACATAAGCGAAGTAGTTCCAGAGAACTTGGCAGCATTTAGTCATTTGTTTGTAGTAAAAGTGCCTGATCCTAAACCCCTTTAAATCAGTGGAAAGAATCCCGCTGACTTTATTGGGCTTTGACTCAAACCAGGGGTGAATGTGCAGCTTTAATCACCACTTTCTTGGCACGAAGGCACTCTCTGCTGAGTACGAGCACTTTCAGTTTTATGGGGTTTTTCTTTGATTGAACACAATGTGGGTATATGTGTAAAACCTCATTAATATAGGATGAGGAAGGAGCAGCAGGTGTGTTTTATAGGTCGTGAAGAACTTGCAGTTAGTTTCTTCCGAAGGAAGCAGGGAGTCGTCTGCATGAGGGATCCGGTGGGGTCAGTGCAGCACTAGGCTACCCACTGTAAGGTGTTATCTCCACGTCCAGTGGAGCGTTGCTCATTTGGAGTCTTTCTGGAGGCTTCCAGGAAAGAAAACCTGCTTAAACAAGGCGTGGATTTCCTAGAAACAGGTCAAATTCCTGCCTCTGATGTGTAGGTCTTTGTTTCCATTATCCCTCCATGACTCTTAGCACAAAATAGTTTGCAGTGTGATCAAGGATTTTGTTCTTTTGATGTACCTACTGAAAACCAGACATTCTTGATCACTCTCAGCAGGGCATGGGCCCTGGTCTAGCAGGTCTCCCAGCTGACTTGCACACATCACAGCAATTTGCAAACCCCTTTAGCACAGTATAACTCAGCCTGAGCCAGATCTAGGTGGTGGCAACTGTTCCTCCCTTGTCTGAGAAGCAGCAGCTTAGGAGGAGAGGACACGTAGCTAAGTTTTTGGCTTGGAAATAAGAGTCTGTGGGATAAGGGACAAAGGAAAGGAATGGTGGAGGGTTCTTGATGTGTTCCACCTCATGCAGAGCCCAGAGCTGCTGTTACTGCCCCTAGCAAGGTTTCTGCTTTCTGTAGCAGCTCCTTGAATATTTTCCCATGTGTCTCATGTCGTGTATCTTTGTCAGTGAAGTTCTGCTATTTTCTTCATCATTGGCTGATCTCAGTGGTACAAACCCCCAGAGATGCCTCCTGAGAGAGTGCCAGGGCCCAGCTCCGGTGTACTGGGAACCTGTACTGGGATAAAGGGGGAGCAGTGCTATCACACGCAAAGACTATCCTTCCCTATGTCTTTATCTTAGTTTTGAAATGGAATTCCAAAATTTGATGAACTATGTCTTTTATTCATCATTTTCTTACCCCAAACTCAAGACCGAAACATGAAGTTTGGGATTTAGAAAACCTCAGAATTGCCCTGTATCCATCACTGGAAACTCTTTTTAAGTTCAGGTAATACAGATCATAACAATCACAGCATCACTGTCTCCCCCACCCCAGCAGTCCCCTCTGCCTCCAGTGCTGTGCGTTCCTGCATGTCCCCTTTGTCATTGGGTAGCCCCGTGTTCTTGATGATGCCTCAGTTTGCGGGTTTTTTTAATAGTTTGAAGGTGGCAGGCTGCTTGCTTCTTTGATAATATTTGTGGGACAAAGTGTCCCTAAGAAAGGATTGCAAGCCAAGAAAGAAATTAATTTTTCTGAAATGCAACCAAAGATTTCAGGAGCCTGAAGTTCAAGTCAGGAGGAATCACTGATACACAATACTCACAACTTTGAGGTTGCTCATTTGAGTGCTCAGATGTGTTCCTAGCAGCATTAGCTATTCTTCAAAAAGTCTTAGCTAGAGTCTTTGCATTCTTGTGTAGGAGTGATTGGTTGATTCATTTCTTCAGTCCCTTTGGCAGTGTTGGATCTGCTTCAGGCTCAGAGTCAACAAAGGCTTTGGCAGGTTAAAAATTCATCTTTTTTGATTGCCCACTCTTCAGAAACTCTGGGATCTGGTCTGCACTAGTGCGGATGGGGTGTTTTACCTTCTCCACACTCCTAGAACCTGCCAGCTTACCTTCTGGCAGCTCCCATCTCCCTCTGCTGACATATAGAAGGGAGATAAAATTGGAGAAAAATGAGTTTCACTTTTGTTGTAGTTTAATTCTTTTAAAAATTGAGATACTGCAATGCTGTGAAGAAGATCTAACTCGCTTTTGGATGGCTAATGTCATTACACTAGCCTTGGGCTAAACACCACAGGTTTGCACCGAACATAAGCTGTCACGTGTCCTACACCCAAACTGCACATGGCAACCCAGTGCTGGCAGTGTGTTTCCCCGGCCTTCTGACGCCTTAGTGAATAGCCCTCATTTCTTTCTGATGGCCTTTTAAACGTAAGACTCTCCTAAAAATGTACATACAAGTACATACAAGTGTACATACACAAACAGCACTTCAAAGTGACAAACCCTGAGAAAACAATTAGTTTCCATCACTGCCGATGGGAGGGAGATGCTGTGTTTGAAATTGAAAGCATGTGCATGCACCTCTCTGGTGACAGGGGTGATCAGGTCCCATCTGGGTACATGCAATGTGGCCACCAGCCCCTTCATGGAGACCTGTGATCCCAGGCACGGGGAAGTGCTAGGGGGAGGAGGGAGGTCAGAGTGGGCTGACAGATGGGGATTTGCTTTTTACTAGCAGGGTAAGGTGCACCCTGGCCCTGGGGAAGGGAGGGGAGTTGGGAGGAGGTGTGGGAAGGGAATGGTATTTGCAAGCACAGAAAGTCACCACCGGTGAGAAAAGGAAGAAGGTGGCTAATTGGCATGCCAGTCCAGTTCTCCAGGAGCCTACCTGAAACGTTTGCAAACAGCATTCCCAGCCTCCAGCAGATGGGAAGCCCACAAGGTTTGCATCCTAGTTCTGCTCTCCAGAGGCAGACAGTCTTAAAAATCTCAGCAACCATCCAGAAAACCACTAGCAAAGGGGCTGGACGTTGAGGTTGTTGTGAAGGTTGGCAAGTTAGAGAAGGAAGGAGAAGGTTGATTTTTGCATGCCTGGAGCGGGAGGAAATGTTGCTGCTCAACACTGATGTCCTGGTTATTTTTACATTGATGTGATGCAGTGCGGGCTGATGAATTATGCCCTGGCCCAGCCAGCCAGAGCTTGAGCACTAGATTCAAGTTTTAAGCAAGCTGGAAATATCTGTGTCTGGTAGCAAACTGGTTTAAATTGCTGTCTGGTTTTCAAGAGCAGGCTAAGCTTCAGTCGTTCCACCATATGCTCCCCCCCAGCATTCATGGAGGACAGAGTATGACTGCAAAGGAGTGACCACTGACTGGAGCAGGAGGGCCAAATGTTGCCCTTTGGCGCTTGCCTGCACTTACCCCAGTGTGGGATGGTTGAGTAACCACACCTTAGAGAAGGGCAAGTCAAGTTACACCTCTGGCTTGGCTAGTGATAGTCCACTAGTCACTGGCATCTTATTTCTCACAAAAAGGTTGCTGAAGGGCTTGCACTTTCCTCTGACTCCTGCATTCCCTGCCTTTATGGAGCCTTTTGCTTTACGGAGACCAGCAAGGCAGACATACCAGAATTTGGGGTTCGGGTTTTTTTCCTCCAATAAAGGCAACTTCACGTCAACCTGACTCCATCTTCTGCTATGATGTCATCCCTCTGTACCTTTTTCTAAGAACTTACCATTTTATAGTAACACATATGCATTTGCATATACATGATCTCTCCTACTACAGGAAAATCCAGGAGAGTCAGCAGATATGGTAGTGTAGAGCAGAAGGGGAAGGAGACTGGTAAGCCTTGTCATCTCACTGACCGTGCGCATGGGCTCTGTGCATGACAAGATACAAGGCTGGGTACCGATCTGTGGTGGTTGAACTCAATCTCTAAGGCTGACTGCAGATCCTTCTACAAGGTGCCACACATGGTGGAGGTGCCTTATGAGGTGCTGCAAATAGCCACAGCTCCCGTGGCTTAATTTGTGCATTTGGTCGTTGGGACCAACTAATCCGTGGTACTATAGCTCCTGTTACCTGAGGTAACTGCTTTTAAAGTCCAAAGTGTGGGTGTTCCATTGAAGGCTGTCATCAGTGTCTCCCTGTAGAAGCTGTGTTCGTGCAGGGTTAGAGAGGAGGACAAATTGTCAGCTGTCCACCTCAAGATATTTGAGGCAGGTGATTTAGGTAATTCTACACAAGCTTTGTCCCTATGAAAAGGCTGCATAGCTGAGACAGCTCAATAATCTGGCCCTGGAGTACTTATAATTAATTAATATTTCCTGTTGCCTCCCAGCTTTTTCCCCTTTATTTAATCTGCTAATTAGAAGCAGGTAATCAAGTACATGTTGAAAACATCTGCACCGACTGTTGCACTCATTTCCTGCTCTGTCCACCCACTCATCAGCAGAACAGTATCAGTAGAGATCCTGAACTTATCTTTCTAGGAGCATCTCTCACCTGTGTAATGCCACGGCAGTGTGGAGGTGCTGCCTTTGAGTAGTACCCCAGCAAGGGTAGGTTGTGAATTTACAGTGTTATCATCAGCTGCTTCATAGTAACTCGCCTAGACTGACTCTTACTCCATAGTAGATTAAAAATAGCTCAGTGGAAGAGGGACTAACTGCTTTGTGCCATCACTGAGACACAGCGTCATTTCTCATCTTAACCTTTGTCCTGAAGGATATCAGCTGTTTCTCTCCTCTCTTTTGGTTTACAGCAATGCCTTCTCCTCAGCGGTTCAATGGTGAAAGCATTATCATTTGGAGTGACCTTGACATTACCATCTCTGTGCCATGGTACATTGGGCTGATGTTCAGAACCCGGAAAATCAATGGCATGTTAATGCAAGCCAATGCTGGGGCTTCATCCAAGATCAACATTCAGGTGAAAATGTGACTGCTTTTGGTTAGAAAACAATCAAGAAATTCTCCCCCATCAGCAGATATGGCCACATGAACTACATAGCTTTATGTATGCGGATAATGCACGTCAATAAATACAAATAATTTCTTCATCCTTCTAGAAAGACAAAAAGATCAGTGATCAGAAATCATTCTAAAATTCAGATTCATTAGTTTAAGGTTATTTTGTTAAGCAGAAATGCATTAGATGCAAAAACTGTGTCTCTCGATCATTTTGAAGTTTTTTTGTCCATAGGTTAAGTTAGATTCTGAATGGCCGAAGTTACACTAGGAGTTATTGCAAGTGTCCCCTTCTTTACTGTTTTTCCCTTTTGGGTTGTCTTAGGAAACATTTTTATTTTGCCTTCTGCCCCCTTCCACATCAAATACAAATATTTAGCAAAAAATAGGCATGTGGGTTTTTTTCAACAGATACTGAACAACTACGTGCAGTTTGAAGTGTACAGTGGCCTGAGCCAGGTTGCTAGTTTGAAGATGAGCCAGTCACGAGTCAGTGACGGGGAATGGCATCATCTGTTAATAGAGCTGAAGAGTGCTAAAGATGGTAAAGACATCAAGTACCTTGCTGTCATGTCCTTGGACTATGGGATGTACCAGGTAAGGCAGCGTCGTAACTTTGCCACTAAGCAGTACAGAAACATTACTGAGAGAAAGCAGGATAGAGGACTGTGGACAAATACTTTTGCTGTGAGCCATGTTCTGCAGCGATTTGTGCCTAATGAAGTTATGTTAATTTATTAAGCCTAATGATAAGATATCTTATGAACAAGTCTATAAAAAGCCACATTCAGATGTTGAGCTGCTCGCTGATTTGGTGTTTTTTCTGTAATCTGCTGTCGGCTACTGTTTGACTCCATCACTATAGAAAGCAGGCTGTCCATGTCACAGAGGATGATAGGGCTTCTTATCAACTGTCCTTTTCCTCAACAGAGCACTGTGCAGATTGGAAATCAACTACCTGGACTGAAAATGAAAAGCATCATCGTGGGAGGCGTCTCTGGAGACCAAGTCTCTGTTCAG
>NW_010429876.1:30449-45917 GCF_000710305.1 Buceros rhinoceros silvestris | reverse complement strand
TTCAGCAGGGATTTTACGGCTGTATGCAGGTATGAAATGAAAAGTGTAGCAATGAACTTTGAACTTTTAAGAAAATACCCATCTGAAAACGTGGGGTTTTCTTTTTCATCCATCCCTGAACATTTCTGTTTCCTCCTTCAAAATATCTAAGAATCAAAATATTTAAGTCCCCCCGCTTTCCCAGGTACAAATCTGATTTCGCAGGGGAACAGCACGTAAAGAAAAATCTGGATTTGGCTCATCAGCTGATACTTCTTTAAAATATAACATCATGGATTAATGATAGTAGTGAAACACATAGTACTGTAGTCTGAATGAAGACTCTAATTTAAAAATAATTGTCATTTGTCACCAGGGAGTAAGAATGGGAGAGACATCTACAAATATAGCTACACTCAACATGAAACAGGCTATCAAGATCAACGTGAAGGAGGGTTGTGAAGTGGATAACCCCTGTGATTCCAACCCATGTCCCCAGCACAGCTACTGTAGTGATGACTGGGACAGCTACTCCTGCATCTGCGATCCAGGTAACCCAGTGACCATCCCATGCATTCATCCAGGAGCTGGATCACATCTTCATGCGCTTATCAGAAGAGCAGCAGCAGCGACAGCAGCATGCATGCAAAGTGCTCATCTTCTAATTCTTCCTCTGCCAATCAGTGTTAACTTTCTGAGTCTTATGGTAGTACCCTTGAAACTGCAGTCATGGACTAAGGATCATTTGTTCTAGGCAAAAAAGACAGTCTCTGGACCCAAGGGCTCTTTCCATGCACCTCCCCTTTTCTTTTTGTCTGTTTCCTTTTTCTTTTTTTCTATTTCTTTCCCAGCCTTTTCTGCTGTGAATTTCAGTCTCACACCCTGCATCCTAATTGAGATACTTTGAATGTTTTCTCTGTTTTGGTGCATGTAGCCAGCACATGCTGTCAGCACCCAGCAGAGTCACCTCCTGTACATGCAGGGAGAGAATACAAAACTATTTGTAACACATGCCATGAATATAAAACTGGGAACCAAAGGCACAAGGATGCCTCAGGCATGTTAACAGACTGTCAGAAAAAACATCCCGCTCTCCTTTTTGCTGAGAGGGAAAAGAGTACCTTCTTTCTGACAGTATCTCAGGGGGAATCTACTGATTGTTGGAGATGTGTTATTAGTGTATAAGCTTAAAATAGATGGTCTTTTGGAGACTCGCATATCATAAATTACAATGGTTGCTGTAATTTTACGACCTTGTCTCCCCAGGGTACTTTGGAAGAGACTGTGTTGATGTGTGTAACTTGAACCCGTGTGAGCATGTCTCCACGTGCGTGCACAAACCCAGCTCATCCCATGGCTACACATGTGAATGTGGACAAAGTTACTACGGACAGTACTGTGAGAGCAAGTAAGAGAATTACTTTTGTTCTGGGTTTCTTGATCCTTCCAGGTAGCTCTTCTCCTAAGGCAGCAGTCCTCCCATTTCCTTTTCTGCTTCAGTTAACTTTACTGTTACAATTTAAGAGTTTGTAGTGGATGGTATTTGAAGGCTCCCTGCCCTTTGGCACTCCTGAGCTCTCTTCCCAGAAACCAGGCAAACTTCCATATACTCAGGGGCCTCTTTTCTTCTTCAGCAGCTCAGGGGCTCAACCAAGTGTGCTGTGTCAGCACTGCATCTGACCTGTGGTGGGCTTGGCCCAAGCTTGCTCTGCACCGCTCCTTCAGCTCTTCCAGCGCACACAGAGAGTGATGCACCCAGTAAAGGGGCCTGTGACCAGATAAAATGGCTTTGCATTTTGGGTCCAGTCCCTGGGCTGGCAAGAACCCATCTTTTCTGGACAGTCTGGGAGGCCTATGTCCTTTGCAGTGTGGGAGAAACATGCCGATTCCCTCGTCACCAGCTTCCTGGTCTCAGATAAGCATTCACCACCAGCCTTATCCCAGAGGCGGCACTTTGATTTGCTGTAATATGGGCCATTCACGATGTGCAAATGAAGTGCATTTGTCTGCCCATTTAGCAATAACTTGTGTGATGTTTCCTTCCTTTTGAAAACCACAGGCTTCTTTCTCTGTCTTTTTTTGTATGGGCTTGCAAATGTTGGCCGTGCTGTTGCCAGATTCATTTTTCATTCCTCTGGATTAGCAACGCAGAGATGTTGTCCCTTGTCATTATCTGCTGACATCATGTCAAGTGCGCCGTTGTGTTTTTGCATATTATAAAGCGTAGAAGAACAAACCTGGCAATTACCATAAACAAAATTCAGCGTGGTCTTTGAAACAGACAGCAAACAGCTTTTCTCCCCTGAGATGAGCAGTAGGGAGGGGATTCCTCGTGCATTAATGCTGATCACAGACTTGGCAGTGTCACCCTTCAGGCTACTGCTTGACAAAGACTGTCAGCTAGCAGAGACCCTGTTTGCTGCTCTGGCCCCTTCCCAGAGCTCTCCTTGCCAGCACTACTGTTGGGGCGTCTGTGGGACAAACCTGCTGAGAAGCTTACCCTGAAGAAACAGAATCAGCAAAAATGAAGGTTATCCTTCAGCAGGGGTGGCTTTTGGGTTGCTACACAGCCCCCAGTGAGCTATGCTGCTCCACTCGTAGTCTGAATCATAGTCTTTGATTCATAGTCTAGATCAAAGCTACCACCCTTCCCTTTTCCACGAGCCCAACCACATGTGTCCTTCTCCTCCCCTGTGACAGATCAGGGCTCTTCAGACCCTGTGGTGAGCTGGCTGAGAAGGTCAGGTTGGCTGAAAGTAGTGATATTTTTTTTATAGGGTGAGGTTGCAGACTGCTTTGCACCTGAGCTGGTGTCCCCTTGTGGGTTGGACAAGCACTGCTGCCCATGGCAGGGCTGGAACAGGAACCCATGGTGGTTAAGTGGGATATAATGTGTTGGGGAGCTGTACTCCCAGCCTCTTTGTGGCAGTTGGTAAACCGGAGCATGGGCTTAGCACTGCCTGCCGTTGCCTGAGCTGCTGAAGTGCTAGCCCTGCCCAACACAGGCTGTCCGGCCTGCCCCAGCCAGCACTTGCCCTGGCAGGGAACTGATGCTAGTGGCACTGGGACCACTTACATTAGGCAGTGTGGGCCCCATCACCCTCTCTCAGAGGAAAGAGCACTGTATTTGCTCCTACAGCTGTATACTCCTTATAAAGAGGAGCTGGTCTTGGAAAGATTAAGCGAAGCATTCCCTCTAGGGTTTCACAGCACTGATTTCTTCTGTTACAATGTATGTATACTTATATATGTATTGATTGTTGGCTGCTGCAGTGAGGTACATTACACTCATTAAGCTGATAGAGCTGAGAGCAAATTTAGCCCAAAGCTCTTTTTCCCCACCTTATAAGCTGAAGCTTTAAATAACTTCCTTCCAATTTGATTTTTTTTTTTTTTTTTGTAGAATCGACCTGCCTTGTCCCAGAGGCTGGTGGGGAAATCCCATCTGTGGCCCATGTAATTGTGAGACTAGTAAAGGGTTTGATGCTGATTGCAATAAGACCAATGGAGAATGCCACTGCAAGGTAAGCAGAAGAAAACAGTCTTACGTCAAAATTTCTGTAGTTTAAAAAGTAACCATGCCACTAATAACTTCAAGTGAGTATTTGAGACAAAGTACACACAGTTGTGCTTTGTATCGTGTATATGTATGTGCACAGTGTAGTTAATCTTTACCTAAATCGTTTTGCTGGCACCACCCTTCACAAAATCGTACTCTGCAGCTCTTTCCTTATTTGTGTTTTGAAAGAAAACTGAGGGCATGAAAGCCTGGCTCTCATCTCTCTGAAGTGCAGCCTGGTTTATCGGGAGGGATCAGACCTGGGTGCAGAGGAGTGCCAGTGGTGTTTTGTGTATCACAAGTGAGTAATAGCCATGAAACAGCTTGAGCCAGCTGGGTGAAGCCATCCCCTGGGCAATGGCCAGCAAAAGTCCTAGCAGCTGGAGAGAGGCTCGATGCTTTCCTCAGTGCTGGCTCTGTCAAGTTTGAGAGGGATTTGCTGTGGACAGTCAGGGACAAGCAGGGGATGTGGAAGGGGAGGTGTTTCCATCCTGAAGGTTTTACAAAGGACTTCTCACAATAGGTTTTACAATAGGCTTGAATAACATCAGGGGAGCTGGGCCGGTGCAGACCGGCAGTAGTGAATCTGGCCCCGTTCTTTGCGAAATGCCAGCAGGACACACAGCAACTGTTGCGTTAAATCGAGTCAGTGGGGTGCCAGCACCACGCTCTTGTGTAATTGCGTAACGCCTCCGATCAAAAGCATTCACAGATGTGATTTGAATACACGATCATTGATTGCTCTCCACCCCACACGTGAAACACAAATGGAGAGTGCAAGAAGTTTCCTTACTGGCTTGTTCATGGTGTACAAGAGAGGAATTGCAAAGCAGCAAAAGCTGCAGATCCTCCAAGAATATGTTTGCTGGGCGCTGGCAGCAAGAACATGAGAAGTAATGCGGGCCCTCCACCACCACTGCAAATGGTGGTGGAAACCCTGGGTGTCTGTGGCACAGGGCACCCCAGCCATCCCCCCGGTGCTCTCCTCTGCCTCTCCACATTGCCTGGGCTTACAGAGAACACTTTCCATAGCTATTACATTTTTCTATTTTGTTAATAGTAATACCATTATTATCCCATGCTTTGCAAAATTATCCCTTTTACGATGCAAATGCTGCTAGAGCAGGATTGCAGAAACACAAGCAATTTGGAGTGTAAGTCATATAACTCGTGTCTATCATTTTGGGTTTTTTCTAGGCAAATTACTACAGGCCTAAGAGCAGTGACACCTGCTACCCCTGCGACTGCTTCCCATCTGGCTCCCACACACGTACCTGTGACATGGAGACGGGACAGTGTCCTTGCAAACCTGGTGTCATTGGACGGCAGTGCAACCGCTGTGACAACCCGTTTGCTGAAGTTACTGTGAAGGGCTGTGAAGGTACCACTGATGATCAGCAGGGCTGTAGCTGCATATCGGAGCTGCTAGCAGTGGCAAGATGCAGGGGGCACAGCCATGAGCATGCAGCCGTGTCCTGGGGCGCATATGGGCCCAAGTGAGGTGGCTCCAGTAGCAGCAAAGGGAGCTGCAGCATCCTAAACATGCACCCCTTCTCCTAAGTCTGTGCCAGTATGATTCATGGGGGCTGAGGAAAAAGAAGAAAGCCCATAGTTCTTTAATTTTCATCAAATGGAAATATAGCAAGCTTAGGTGAGGAGAGCAGAACACTACTCCCAATTTTACTAGAAACCTGAGTTCATCTGGCAGCACAGCATTGTACTGCTGTGCTGCAGCTGAAGAGGCGGGTGAGAGCCCTCACACCTCCTGCCCACAGAGGCTGTGCCGTGTGCCTAGTGCCCTCTGCCTTTCTTCCCCCATCTCGCCCATCCTGCCTTTCCTCTCACCCACCCACCCACCTCCTGTGATGAGCACAAACTGCTGCAGCAGCCATCTCACCACAGTGTGTGGGTGAAATGAAAGAGAAACGTTTTCCCACAATAAAGGAGAAGGCAGAGATAGGCAGAGCCAAAATCCAGAGCCCCATAATCATCCTGAGCTCTCCTCTGCCTGTACCTGTCTGCCCACGCTGCTGGATAAGGAGCAGCTGATGTGCACAGCTTGGAAGGCACCGCAGAGGACAGGTATTCTGACGAGGTTTGGGAATTACAGGAAGTCCTTTAGGCAGGTTGAAATATCTCCTTGTTGTGGTTTCTGCCTTGTCAGAAAAACGGCATCATTTCTTTTTCTGCTTTCAGTAATTTATAATGGCTGTCCCAAAGCTTTCGAGGCTGGTATTTGGTGGCCACAAACCAAGTTTGGCCAGCCAGCAGCTGTGCCATGTCCTAAGGGATCAGTGGGTAAGTTTTCTGGGTAAAACATTAACTACTTTATCTATGTGCTGATTTGAGGGGGGAAAAAAGAGAAAAAACATGTGTACATAGGAAATGGCATTAATTCATTGGGTCTGGGGATTACAGCATAGCTCACGCATATCACAAGCAGAGAAGTTTAGCTAACTGAAACTCCACTGTTAAAATACATTTGGAATCATAGCAATAAATAAATGCAAAAGTGCAGCAGATAAACACATATAAAGAAGAGAAATACTGTATCTGTATTTACAGAAAAGCACAGTCCTATTTTCTATTTTCTGTTTACTCTACCAAGCAATTCTAACACATGTAACTTAGTTTCTAGTGGCTCATACATGTTCTTTAGCAATACAGCTCCCCTGGGCAAAGATAAAATGAGGAAAATAATGTATGTGATGATCACTTTGCTAGCGTGGCAGGCTAATAACGCTAAGAGTTATAACAGAACTTGTGTATTTCCACCCAACATCTTTTCTCTAGCCCATTTGTCAGATGGCTGGAAAACGCATTTTATGAAGCGCATGAGCTGTGTTGTTTTGTGCAGCAAGGAAATGGCAACCTGCTTATTCATGTGTGTCCCTGAAAGCGTTTATCAGGTTTTCGAAAACAGAGTTCACGATCTCTTTTGAAGACTGTTCTGTAGGAAATGAAACCTCTGTCTCATTTCTGGGCCTGGTAACTCTCTGCTGCAGGCACTCCTTGGGCTCAATGAGTTATAAATGGTTATGTGACTTCCCCAAATGTTGCTGGCAAAGGTCACTGCCTGTAAGTGTGCAGGAGATTTGTGGTCAACCAAGCTCGTGTTCTGATGACTTTAGGAGATAGATTTTTTTTTTTTTTTAAGTGAAGAATATTTACATTAAGAAACAGTATAAAGTTGAATTAAAATAATTTTTCTGCACTGTCTTTGTGATGGATCCCAGTGTCTCTTCTAGCAAATAGGCTAGCAGGCAAGGGTTCTTACAGGAATTGCACATTTTAAGTGAATTTTACAGAGCATTCAAAAAAAGTAAGCTTTATAATAACAAATATTCACCCTAAGAACCTGAGGCTTCATTGTATTCACCTAATCAATGAAGAGAAATAATATAATTAGATATTGTTCAATTAATTGGCTAGCAGTATTTCCCAGGAGTCAGTAGTGGGTTCAGTCTTGTTCATCAGTGACCTGCATGAAGGGACAGAGCGCACCCTCAGCAAGTTTGCTGATGATACAAAACTGGGAGGAGTGGCTGACACACCAGAAGGCTGTGCTGCTGTTAAGTGTGACCGGGACAGGCTGGAGAGTTGGGCGGAGAGGAACCATATGAAGCTCAACAAGGGCAAGTGTAGGGTCCTGCACCTGGGGAGGAATAAACCCATGAACCAGTACAGGTTAGGGGTTCACCTGCTGGAAAGCAGCTCCTCAGAGAAGGACCTGGATGTACTGGTGGTCATCAAGTTAACCATGAGCCAGCAGTGTGCTCTTGTGGGCAAGAAGGCCAATAGTATCCTGGGGTGTGTGAAGAAGAGTGTGACCAGCAGGTCAAGGAAGGTTCTCCTTCCCCTCTACTCTCTCCTAGCGAGGCCACATCTGGAGTATTGTGTCTAGTTCTGGGCTGCGCAGTTGAAGAAAGACAAGGAACTACTGGAGAGAGTCCAGGGAAGGGCTGTGAAGATGATGGGGGGACTGGAGCATCTCTCTAATGAAGAAAGACTGAGGGACCTAGGCCTATGTAGCCTGGAGAAAAGAAGACTCTGAGAGGGGATCTTATCAATGCTTATAAATATCAAAAAGGCCGGTGTCAGGAAGATGAGGCTGGGCTCTTTTCAGTGGTGCCCAGTGACAGGTCAAGGGGCAGCAGGCATAATCTGGAACACAGGAAGTTCCATCTGAACTTAAGGAAAAAATTCTTTACTTTGAGGGTTGTAGAGCCCTGGAACAGGCTGCCCATAGAGGTTGAGGAGTCTCCTTCTCTGGAGACTCTCAAAACCTGCCTGGATGCGATCCTGTGAAACCTGCTGTAGGTGAACCTGCTTTAACAGGGGGGTGGGAATAGATGATCCCTAGAGGTCCCTTCCAACCCCTGCCATTCCGTGATTCTGTGTAATTATAATACTTATATAGATAGTAGTGATTAAATGGCATAAACATGTTATATGCATATAAACATATAAATATAACATAACATATAAATATGACATATAACATATAAATATGTTATGTGCAAGTTAAGCAGCAAAATGTAGATTTTGTATTTGGTAACTTGCAATTCACTGTGAAGGATGCACAGCCAAGAGTCACACTTTAAAATGATTTGACAAGTAGTACAAGATAATAGTCTAAATTAAACAGTAAGCTGCTCTCAGACCATTCACAAGAGGCAAAAGGCAGTTCTGCACGTTGCCTGAAGTGTTTACCACGTACAGCGTGTGTGGACACGAAGACAGCATTTATCCTGGGAGGTCTTCCTACATAGGCTGCTGCACAGAAATCTAGGAATTTAAGAAGTGCACAGTCTTTCTCATATGTGTTATAAATAAATAGCTGAATTCATTTGAGAATGAATGGCAGCAAGGCTGAGTGCAGTTATTGAAGCTTGCCTGACTTTTTAGTCTAAAGCCTGAGGAAAACAATTCATGAAGATTAGTAGTCTTCAACTTTTCTCAGACAGGAATCCCAGTTTGGAAAGTGAAATATGTGCGTAGCTCTAAGAAACTTGAAAATGGAGGAAATCTGCAAGTCCAGGTTATTTGAAATCTGTGAAGGTTTACCCAGCACAATTCATTTATTTACCATTAGCACTCTGTTTCCTTCAGGAAACGCGGTTCGCCATTGTAATGTTGAGAAGGGCTGGCTGCCTCCTGAGCTTTTCAACTGCACCACCAGCACTTTTGTGGATCTGAAAATCATGGTAAGATGTGTCTTCTCTTTTTTGCCTTTATTTTGTAAATGATCATCAATTCAGACTCCACTTTGATATCCCTGCACTCCTTTTGACTGAGTC
The DNA here is from genome assembly GCF_000710305.1 of Buceros rhinoceros silvestris. Lineage (NCBI taxonomy): Eukaryota > Metazoa > Chordata > Aves > Bucerotiformes > Bucerotidae > Buceros > Buceros rhinoceros. The sequence continues at coordinate 37,079 of NW_010429876.1, read as the reverse complement.
CTTGAACCCCCTTGTTTCCCATCAGGACCCTTGTGCTTTTCTGGCTCTCAGTTACATTTTCCATTGAGTTGTCCCTGCCTCAAGACAAATACCATTTTGTTCAAACAACTCTTTTGCACCAGAAATCCTTAAATGATGATTGTCTTTGTAACTAGAATGAAATAAAAAGGTACATCATTGGGGTTTTTTTCCTTGTCTCTGATTCAGAATGAGAAGTTACACCACAACGAGACCAAGTTGGATGGAGATAAAACCATACGGATTGTGAGAGTGCTGCAGAATGCCACCAAATACACACATAGCTTGTATGGCAATGATGTGAGGACCGCTTACCAGATGCTGATCCGGGTCCTCCAGTATGAGAGCCAGCAGCAAGGGTTTGACTTGGCAGCTACGAGGGATGTGGAATTCAATGAGGTAAGAGGGATACTGTGCTGAGCCTTTACCGTTCCCTTTAAAAGTTGTATAGCAATGGATAATTGAATCTGCCTTTAACCAAGGTGGAACAAGTATCATCTAATTGCTTAATCTGTTTCACAAATGAGTCAGTCTTCTCAATTTAGAAGGGAGAGCTAGTCATGCATGTGTGTATGCACATGTATGCATGTGTAATACAAATAGCGTAGAAAGTGCTATCATAATAAATATCGTTAGTAACAGCCAGAAGCAAAATTCCCCAGATGAAAAAAATAATCCAGATTAAGTGTTATTCCTGGATAAAATAGCTTTGTGTACCATATTCAGGTTTTTTGGAAAATGTGCCTAATGTGATCTTTTTCTTTCAAATGTGCAATGAACTAACTCTGAGCCAGTTCCTAACTCTGAAGGTTTCTTATAACTCAGCTGGGAAACTCTTGAGTCATGTTTATTAAAGAATTGGTACATTCAAACATACTCCCTACTGTACTGGTATTTTAAGTGACGGAGACATATATACAAATGTGTGCCAGAGGGCTTCTGCTAGTCAGACCCAGTTATTACCAAAGAACAGATGAGGTCTGGAGAACAAGCTGTAATACCCTTCCTGTCTGGGGGAAACATAGTTGTGGTGGAAAAACGTGAGATGAGAAGGAAGTTGGGAGTTCTCTGTGGTCTGAAAACCTGAAGGTTGGATGACCCATGTCAGGCCCCTAGAGCTCTCCTCGTTGCCCTGTGTGCTGCAGAGTACTGCTGGCCATGCTTGCAAATGCTATTTCCAAGATACTGAACATGGCACAGCAGAGTCCAAGCTAAAACAGAATCGCAGATCACCTTTAAGATCATTGAGTCCAACCTTTTACCCTGCACTACCAGGGTCCCTAAACATCCTGCTGTACCCGTGCTAGCAGAGCCTGAAGCTTGGGCACCAGCACAGGGATGCTTGGTCAAGCCTCCACGGGCCAACACTGGCCTCTGTCCTGGCCCGAGGTGGTCTGGCTCTCTTTGAAGGTGTGCTACACCCAGCTCACTGCTCACAGTACTCCAGGAGGACCATCCAGGCCAGGCAGACTTCGGGGTGAACCTGGAGACCCTGTGCAAGGCCAAGCTGCACCAGGGGAAGACATCTGTGGGTAGGTGGGAGCAGGAGGAAATGTGGCTGAGAAAATTCCTCGGTGTCGGGCTGTCCAGTCAACAGAGAGTAGGGAACTTCTGAAAAGTTTAACATTTTAGATGCACCAGATTTTAAGAGATTGGTTTCACCTTTCCTGAAGAGACCCTGCGCTGACAAACTTGTACCCGCGGGCTGTGGAGTGAATGAATTCCCCCATTTAGATCTTGAGAAGGAATTTCATTTTTAGCATGATTTGTTAAGTAAAAATAAGAACAATAAGCAAGAAAAAACATTTGGAAACCTCTGCTTTTAATTTATTATTCTCTGCACTTGGCACTGAAAATTGTACAGATTGTGTTTTCAAGAACTCCCTAAGTATTTTTAGGATAGGACAGGAATTTGAAAACTAATCAGTAAAGCTTATGAGAAAAAGGAGGTAACATCCTAGGCTGAGGGAGCACAAGGGGAGAAAGATACTTTTTTTTTTAATAGTCTCAGATAGAAGCCTGAAAAATAGTTGAAAAATAGATAACAAAAACCCATAAATAATGTTCACAAACATCAAGATGGTACCAAGGAGGCTTGGTACCAAGTACAGCACGTGTCTCCTGCATTCCTGGGGAACCATGTAGTGCTTCTCACCCTAGATAGAGGTAGTCATACTGGCAGCCTCTTTTGTCTCAGATACATGCTTGCAATGTCAGACAATACTTAAAGAATATAGCATCTTCCCATCTGCTTCTAAATGAAGCCTAAATATTTGTCTTGGCTATTTTAAAGCTTGAGGTGATTAATTCCTACCATCATTTATGCAGATTTTATCGTAGTTAAGAATTAGGTTTTGTCGCTGTAGTGTAGTTCCCATGCACGTCAAGATGAAAAACTTGTTAGCACTTCTCCCATTCAACACTCGCTTTTAGGGACTTCTTCTATTTAGCCTGAGGGTCCCTTTGCATGTTCTTGTAAGAAAGGACAGAAGGGGCAGGTCTCCAGCTAGAACTTTTTTTAACACCATTTGTAAGCAACATAAAAGTGGGGGGAGAACAAGATGATTCAAGTTTTTTTATGTATTTTCAAGTTTGTATATGAAAGTTAATATTCACTTTTGTAATTTTTCACCGTGTAAGTTTTCCTAGTTATCCGGGCATCAACAAAGTTAAAAAAAGAAAGCAATATTTGTATCTATGGCTTTCTTTCAATTTTTAACATGTATTATTTTGATTTTTCAAATCAAAACTCTTCAGTTCAGGGGAACTCTTCAGTGTACATACCAAGTGCTCAGCTTTTCTTGTCTGTCATCTCTCCAAGACAAAGGAAATACGGTTAGATTTTGCTTCTGCAATTTCTTGCTAGGTTTCCTGTCACAAAGGGGAAGAAAGTCGGCAGGTCTCTTACAGCCTCCAATTTTGGATTACTTTGCTCATATAAAGTTTGGAGGGATTTGTTTTATGTAACAAAAAAACCTCAGGGTGAGTAACTGGTGTGCATGTTTTCATACATCCGCAGCAGAACATGCCGGCATTAAAATATTTAATTATACGCTCACCTGAGGCAGTAATGCCAATCATTTTCAATATTCCTCGCTTGAAACCCAGCGCTTTGTTTGCTTTATAATTTAGGCTTGTACTTTATTTCCCAGAATATTATCAAAGTGGGTAGTGCTCTACTGGACCCCGGCAATAAGGAGCACTGGGAGCAAATTCAGCGAACAGAGGGTGGCACCGCTCACCTGCTCAGGCACTATGAGGAGTATTTCAACAACGTGGCCCAGAACATGAAGAAAACCTACATGAGACCTTTTGTCATTGTTGCCCCTAACATGAGTGAGTATCTGTTTTGAAAACTGCCATTTTGTATTAGAGCCTTAAAAATGTGCTGGACAGAGGTGCTACCTGTTTGTTTTAGTAGCGCCCACTGAGAAACAACATACTTGGATTTTCCAGTCTAATCAATGCATTCGTTTCAAGTCAGTTGAGCTTTGATCCATATCTCTCAGTTGCCATAGGGGCCTCCTGGGAGGTGTCTGATCTGTTTTCCCTCTGGGCCATGCCACTGCTCTGTGTGGCATTTTGTTGCCACCACAGTAGAGGACAGATGGTAGGAAGGATAGAGATTGGACCACCTAGTACAGCTGAACATAGTAGATCGTGGTTTTGAAGGAATCATACAACTACGACCTGAAGAATTACTGCAGTACAAAAAAACCCCCTACTATTGATCATATACCTTTGATTTTCACATGCCTTCCTAGCTTGGAACCTATCCAGAAAACTGTCTTCTCTAGAAATTCCTGTGCTGAAAGGTTATTTTCTCAGAATCACTCATCTGAGCCTTCAAACACCCTCCCAGTCTTCAAAAACCTACCATCAGAGCAAAATACTTGGAGTCCAAAATGTCCATAGAATGATAGAATCATAGAATTGTTTAGGGTGGAAATGACCTTTAAATCAACTGTTTACTTAGCATTGCCAAGCCCACGCTAAACCATGTCCCTAAGTGACGCATCTACATATCTTTTAAATACCTCCAGGGATGGTGACGCCACTACTTCCCTGGGCAGCCTGTTCCAACCCTTCCAGTGAAGACATTTTTCCTAATACCCTCCCTAAACATCCCTGGAGGGGGGGCCATTTCCTCTCATCCTCTTGCTTGTTACCCAGGAAAAGAGACCAACACCCACCTCGCTACAAACTCTTTTCAGGTCTCCCCTGAGCCTTCTTCTCTCCAGGCTAAACAACCCCAGTTCCCTCAGCCGCTCCTCACAGGACTTGTTTTCTAGACTCTTAACCAGCTTCATTGCCCTTCTCTGGATACATTCCAGCACCTCAATGTCCTTCTTGAAGTGAGGGGCCTAAAACTGGACACAGGATTCCACGTATGGCCTCACTAGTGCAGAGTACAGGGGGACAATCACTTCCCTCCTCCTGCTGGCCACACTATTGCTGATACAAACCAGGATGTTGTTGGCCTTCTTGGCCACCTGGGCACGCTGCTGGATCATATTCAACTGGCTGTTGACCAACACCCCCAGGTCCTTGTCCACTGGGCAGCTTTCCAGCCACTCCTCCCCAAGCCTCTGGCATTGCATGACCCAAGTGCAGGATCTGACACTTAGCCAATCTCATACTATTGGCCTCGGTCCATCGATCCAGCCTGTCCAGATCCATTTGTAGACCCCTCCCACTGAACCTGGGTGTTTTCTGCAATCTTACCAAGGGTGCACTCGATTCCCTTGCCCAGGTCAATAAGGATATTAAACAGAACTGGCCCCAGTACTGACCCCTGGGGGACACAACTTATGACCACTTATGGTGTGGGTCTAAACTGAGAAGAAACATCAGACCTACCAAGACACCTTACTTACCTATTACAGTAAACGCCTTCTGTGACAAGCAAATAGCAGCTCCTGCACTTGCAGGACTGTGATGTACTTCACAGATGTCCCTGTGAAGCATGGGACATTGCATGGGCAACTACAGCCAGCTCGACCTCTCTCCCAGTTTTCTCCGCTGCTCTCTCTATTTCATTTTATCCCCAGGTACCAGCAGTCCGAGCTGACCGGGTGTTGGTGGTAGTCCTGCTCTGAGTGGGTGGTGATACAGAGTTGAGTGACCTTCAGGGGTCCCTCCCAAGCAGTGTTTCTATCCATTTCTCTTTTGGAGGTGGTCTAGACTGTTACCAGCCTGAACTTGTGTTTAGCTTTTCAAGCTGCTGCTTTTATCTCAGACCTAGTGAAGGGCTCATGTGCCAAAAAGCTTGTCTCATTTTCCCAACTACACCCACTGATATAAGAAGCGAATTTACCTTCGCCCACAAACCTTGTCCTGAGAGTGCTTCATGTCCACAGTCACAGGGGCAGAAAAAGCAAAGGCATGAGTCAATCGAGCTACAAAGTTATAAAGTCCTGCTTTAACTCCAGAGGAAAGGATTACTGTTGAACTAAGCCAAACTAAAATACATCCATTTCTGTTTAATAAACCAAAGCCAAAATACTTCCTTTTGATTCAGGACTGTCAGAATCAAAATATTTTTATCTTCACACTCAGAAGAATGTATGCCGAACTGAGATGAAAACAAAACCCAGAACTTCTTACAGGTTGTAAATCCTGGTTTGGTTTTTGGTTTTTTTTGACCAGCTCTTCCTGAGTGAAAAGGTGTGAGCTTGGGAGGGATGAGGCAGTCTGACATGAAAGGGGTCTGTTTTCTCTTGAACAGTTTTTCCAGGTGAATGTGGTGTTAATGGAGTTTCCTAATGGCTCATCTGTGAGTTATTTAGAGACTAGGAAAGGAATGGGAGTTTGCAGATCTTAACTTGGTATTTCTTCATATAGAAACTTGCAGTGGATCACAGCTTTTGGTGTATGGTTACACCCAGGACTTACAGCTTCTCGCTTTTATTAGAACATCTAAATGGGTGCTCAGTGACTTTTCTCAAATGGAAAATTTCAAGCCAACTCAGCTGCTTTTTAATATTTTGGCAGTTAAGAGAACAGGCATAGCTGATGAGGTGAGCCAGAGAGGAACTGCTAGTGTAGAAGAACTGGAGGACTAAGGAATAGTCCCAGGTAAAGTCCAGGTTATTTCCTTTGCTTAGATGACTTTGCAATTTAACAGATGTAGGAAAACTCTATTTCTGAAGCAGCAGATTTAGCCTTCCCTATGAAAAGAAAGTCTGAAATGGGAACGTGTCACTTACCTTAGAATTATAGAATACCAGGTTGAAAGGGACCTCAAGGATCATCTGTTCCAACCTTTCTTGGCGAAAGCTCCGTCTAGACAAAATGGGGCCAAAACTGCACACAGTATTCCAGGTGTGGCCTGACAAACACTGAGTAGAGTGGGATAATGACTTCTTTATTTCTGCTGGTGATGCCCTTGTTGATGCAATGCAGCATCCTGTTGGCTTTCTTCACCATAGCAGCACACTGTTCACTCATATTGAGCTTGATGTCCACCAGGACCCCCAGGTCCCTTTCCACAGAGCTGCTCTCTGGCCAGGTAGTTCCCAGTCTGTGCTGCACTCCTGGATTATGTTTTCCCAGGTGCAAGACCTTACACTTGTCCTTACTGAACTCCATCAGGTTCTTGTTAGCCCGCTC
>NW_010429876.1:12589-30266 GCF_000710305.1 Buceros rhinoceros silvestris | reverse complement strand
GCAAGGTGGCTCTTGCTTCCAAAGTGTCCACTTCCCCACTCAGTTTGGTTTCATCAGCAAACTTAATCCCATCATCCAGATCACTTATGGAGATATTGAACAGCATTGGGCCCAGTATTGATCCCTGAGGGACTCCACTTGTGACAGGTGACCAGTTTGAAAAAGAGCTATTAACCACCACCCTCTGGGTGCAGCCTGTCAGTCAGTTCCCACCCACTGCACAGACCACTTGTCTAGACCATAGCACCAGTTTCTCTGGGAGGCTGTGGGGAATCGTACTGAAAGCCTTGAAGAAATCCAGGCAGATAATGTCCACTACTCACCCCACATCAACCCAGCAGATTACTTTGTCGTAGAAGATGCTTAGGTTTGTCAAGCACGATTTGTCCGTGGTGAATCCATGCTGGCTCTTCCCAGTCATGCTTCATTTGATTTGTGATATCCCCCAGCAGGATTCATTCCATAACTTTCCCAGGGATTGATGTAAGACTGATGGGCCTATGATTTTCTGGATCCTCCTTTGAGCTCTTCATGTAGATGGGGGTGACATTACCCTTCTTCCATTCTTCTGGGATGTCCCCAGATCTCCCTGACTTCTCAAAGATTATGGACAGCAGCCTTGCAGTGACTCCAGCCAGCTCTCTTAACACTCTCGAGCGGATAACATCCAGGCCCATCGATTTGGAGATTTCCAGTGTTTGAAGTAGTGTTTTCCTAGTATGAGATACTGTCTTGTGAATTCCTTTCCACTGCAAAATAAATTTATAATCTGATAAATGTAGCATAATGCTGACACATAAGGTTAGTCATTTAAAAGAGAAATTAAATTAGTCATTTAAGAGAGAAATTAAATTTTACTTTGTATTTTGGGGTTTTAATGTTTTCTCTGTGTTGTGCAGATGTTTTAACCTTTCAGTCATTTTATGTGAAACTTTTTTTCCTCCAGTTATTGCTGTTGACATCTTTGACAAGTCTAATTTCACGGGAGCTAGAATACCACGATTTCATGAGATTAAAGAAGATTATCCAAAAGATCTGGAGTCATCTGTGATCTTCCCTGATACTTTGTTCCGACCTTCAGACAGGAAAGGTAAAACCCTTCTGCTGCCGTTTGGAAGGCAGTTTTGACTAGCTCCTGATTTTGACTAGTATGATTAATCCTCACAAAGCGGAGTGGTCCTAGGGTGAGAGTGGGGCAGCCATCTGTACAAGTGAACATTATTTAGGGGTGGAGCGGTTGTGCATACTTCTGAGGTGTTTTGCCTACCGGCAGTGACAAGTACATGGGGGGCTGCATAACTGGCTGTACCTGTCTGTCAGGTCTCGCTCAAGGCCCCTTGAACCACCCTGTCAATGCGAGAGAAATGCTCTGCCTCTGTTCCCACCAGGAAAGGATGGGACAGCCACCTGGGGCCTGCAGCCTCTCCAGCCACCTGCCCCTGGTCCCTGCACAGATGGAGGGAGGTGGTGGGAAAGATGGAGAATCCAAATCTGGGAGTACAGCCATGTTACCCGAACTAGACAGCAAATAAAAAGTCTGCACAGGGAGGTGGGTGGTGACAGAGAACAGTTGTGCAAGTGCATTCAATGCCTCTGAAGTACCCTGAGGTTGCTGGGAGGAACCACAAGTTACCTTGAGCAAAGGAAAAGAGAGAGGGTAACCCAGAGTTCAGTAATTAAACACGTACCATGGCTGAATATCCTCCAGATGGGTAAGTAGTAACACTACTAATGAAAACAACACATAATAATCAATAAGCCAATACAACTTTTTGACTTTTTCCTCAGAAACAGCACACCTGCTTGTATGACTTGTATCTTTTCTGTAAGAAAAAAAGAGAATGTGAATTTTAAGAGATACTGCCAAAATTGAAAGCTCATTATATGGCAGAATTAGCAGGGAGAAATCCCATGTGACCAGCTGGTGTATTCATAACCCTAGCTGTACCATATACAAAGGCACAGGCGATTTAATAGTATGCGTATTGTTGTAACGTTCTCCTTTGATCATGCACAGAGTATTTATATACTTACGGATCTTCTAGCTTAGAAATGGCTTACTTTCTAGCTAGACTAAATGGTTATTCATAGCTCAACAGTTCTTTGATTATCAGCTGTGTAACCATGAAATAGCTAAAATTCTTATTAAAAATGTCAAATATAACATTAGTGTTACAAGCATAGAGTTATAACAATAGTAACATTTCTGTGTCTTTGCAAAGCAAAATTAACAGTTTAAATAGTAGCTCAAAAAGTTGCTTGTAAAGAATTTACTGTTTGCATTAATTTCATAGCAGTGCCCACAATGAAGCCTTCAAATCAGAAATTGTCCTCTAAAGTAAACAGTGATGCACTGAGCCCTGAGAGTGCTTTTGGAAAGAGAAAGAAGCGACACCCAGATGTCTCAACACATCATACTGTTGCCATGGTCATTATATACCGATCCCTGGGACACCTCCTGCCTGAAAACTATGATCCTGACCGAAGGAGCTTGAGGTAAACTTCAAACCCGCTTGTGAATTCTACTTGCTCTGAGTGTGCAGGGGAGGCAGAACTGCTTTTATACTTACCAAATGTCATCTGTGCTGCAGCTGTCACTACGGTACTGTCTCTTGTACTCCTCTGGCACGCTGTGGGAGAATATGTGTGTCACTAGTGCCAGCAGCTTTTGGAAGCACAACTGTGTGGAAGGCTGACGGTGCATCCACTTCGCTTTCTGAGTGGAAGCAACTGGAAATCTTTTACATGCAGAAGCTACCAAATCAGCGCTTTGCATTTGAACATTAAGATCACTATGCAATTCTTCTCGTTCTGCAGATTGCCAAATCGCCCTGTTATTAACACAGCTGTAGTGAGCACAGCCATTCACAGCGACGAGGAGCTCCCTCCCAACCTGGTGGAGAAGCCCATCATAGTGGAGTACACCATGCTGGAAACGGAGGAGAGAACGAAGCCTGTCTGTGTCTTCTGGAATCACTCCATCACGTATGTCTCCTCCTTACTTTAGGCCTGTGTGTGGCAACTATATCGCTAGCAGAGAACTTCTGCCCAGGAAGATAATTCTGGAGGAAAACACTATTTGCTCTATTCCCCTGGAAATCAGTTGCTAGTTTAAACTGAGCAAACCAACCTGACAAAAATTAAAATAATCATCATAATTCCTTGAACAAAGGATTAGCCATGTGGTTTCTAACAAACATGGTGCCATCATGTCTTTCTGCAGGGTTCATTTTCACCCAGCAATAATAAATCTCACAATTTCCTTGTATTTGCTTGTGCTTTCTGCCCACAGATGTATATTTGGACAGGCATAGTCCTGCTCCAGTGCCTGAATTCATGGCTCTTCTGAGGTCCCTAAGTCAGGACTCTCCTTTCCCCATGCCCACTTTTTAGGAGGGCGTCTCCAAGAGATGAGTCAATTCTTACATGGGCTGAATCTTCTGCTGTTACACTCCAGTGACAATGGACAGAGTACATGGCAAGCAGACACCCGCCCTTGATGCCTCAGCTACGGCCGCAAAACCAAGTCTTCACGCTGGTGAAATGGAAGACTGAGGTTTTGCAGAAAAAAATCATATGAGTAAAGATTATAAATTTCTGAATCTCAGATTTTTGCATCAAAAGTCAACCCAAAGTCAGTTGCACCAATAGGAGTCAACTTACCTTTTATTCTGTCAACTATTGTGAATTTGTTTTCATTTGTTTTAGTGAAAAACTGGAGGGAGAAGAAGTACCTTCTTTAGGACCTTAGACCTCTTCCAGTTGTAAGGAGCCAATTGTAATACATAAGCATAACATAAGGAGAGAGAATTTGACTTGCTAGGAGGGAGGTGTGAGGGGACAGATGAAATATTCTGAAAATGCCTTGTTTAGGCCTGTTGTATTCAGTAGAGTTAAAGATACAGACATGTTTTCCTTGAAAATGTGAAAAATGTTAAGAACTGTATATGCTTCTGAGCGTTTTGTTGGGTTTATGGCGTTGTGGCAACAGTACAGTCCTGTTGGAGATATTGCAAGTGTGAGGATAGAACAAAAGAAAGTGAGTTGAGAGGTAACTACATGCTCTGCGTGTTAGAATTTCGCAATATTGCAACTGTAACACGTATAATACAATTTTCAACCATAAATCCAGGTATATACTGAGAGGAGGATACTGTCTGTCTAGGGTAAGAGGATTAGCTGTTACTTGTCTCCTAATAACCCAAGAGCTGTAGTAAACCTATGGAAAAACCCATTAAAAGGCAATATCCTGTGCCGGAAATAAAAGAGCAAACTAACCTAGGGAATGTTTGCCTCCTGGTCAAAAGCTTCAGGAGATTCTGTCATTGAAAGGATTGAAGAGGCAACAGAAACCTGTTATGTTCACAGTACTAAATACTGTATTTGCCCGCGTGTAGTCTGTTTGCTTGTATGTACAGGTGATTCTGCCAGTTACGAGGGAATGGCAAGTCCTTTTTCATAAGTTTTCAAACATCGTATGGGCTTGAATAACTCATTAGCTCTAAAGTGATTCATCTGTTAGCTATCTACTGGCAGCTTCACTGGCATTGTTGTCTGTGTTAACGTTGCCCTACAGCCGCAGCTGAAAAGCAGCTTTTAAACTGCGTGTAATGAAAGAGTTTTTGAAAAGCGAGTAATTTCCAGGGAAAGTGCTATTAAAACTGTTTAACAAATACTTCATTGCTGAATGAATAAGGTGTCTTGTCATATCTAATTAAAAACTCTTTCAGTAACTACAAGACTATTTTTATTACTCAGTAACTTTAGAATAGAGTAAATAGTATTGATGCAAAATAATTTCTGAAGTCATTGGAGTTAACCAAGCTGCACAGGGAAGAATTTTTAAGGGAGTGGTCCCTCCCCAAGATTAATACAAGAGATCTCCTGACATGAAATATTATTTGCTGATTTTAACCTTTTCTTGTGTACTTCTCAGAGGAACACTATCACGAAATCGTATTATTGCTAAAACGTATTTCACAGAGGAGCTCTAGAAGCGTGTCTAGATCTGGGGAAATAGACATGACACAAAACCATATATCTCTTGTGTTTTCAGTACTTTTTTACCTTTGTTACAGCCAGTTTGTTCTGTGGAATTGCTTCCCCATATTGCTTGTCTGGTCACTCACCCACAAGCAATTTTTTTTTTAATTTTTTTTTTTTTTAAACTCAAAACGGATTGTTATAAAACCATAAATTTTGGCCAGCAGAGCAAGCTATCATATCAGAAACTGCTTCAACTGAAGTTTTTTTAAGTTGATGATACTCCTTCAGGCAGGTAACAGCTATAAATTTTTCTATCTTGGTACTTACCGTCCTCTCTGATTATGGAGCAGGAGCTGTCCCAGAGAGCAATAGCAGTGGAAAGCACGGGAAGATGAGAGGACAGCTCTCAGACATGCCTTTTTTCCCCGCAGGATTGGCGGGACAGGTGCCTGGTCCTCCAGAGGATGTGAGCTGTTTTCCAGAAACCAGAGCCATATCGCTTGCCAGTGCAACCATATAACCAGCTTTGCTGTCCTGATGGACATTTCAAAACGAGAGGTGGGTGATATCACGCTCGTGATTTTAGAGGGCTTTGGTTTTGAGGACTTTGGCTTTCAAGGGCTGTGATTCAGAGCTTGATCTTCAGCTTTGAGCATGACTCAGAGTGTCGTAGCAGATCGATGCTGTGTTGCAGTATCAGGAGTGCATTGCCCTGTGCCTGACAGCACCCGCTGTTGTGTGTGCCAAGAGGAGCTTCTTACCTGGCTGGTGCACCCTCTGGGTGCTGCCTGTACGCACTCAACATGTTGAGCAACTTAAGACATGGTATTGTCCTAAAGCAAACCTGTGCGTTGGCTCAGTAGTAATGGAAACATTGGCATTCCGAGTAATAGATTCAATTGGAGGAAAAGGAAGGAAAAACTCACAAAGGTCCCATCAATCTGTCTTTCTACAGAATGGGGAGGTGCTTCCTCTGAAGATCGTCACTTACACAACTGTATCCATCTCGCTGGTGGCTTTGCTGATCACCTTCATACTGCTGGTCCTGATCCGCACGCTACGTTCCAACTTGCACAGTATCCACAAAAACCTGGTGGCTGCCCTTTTCTTCTCTGAGCTCGTCTTTCTTATTGGAATCAACCAGACTGAAAACCCAGTAAGAGTTACTCTACACTCATTGCTAGAGTTGTCGTCAAGCTTTAAACTGGGGGGTTCATATTGTGGCTTTTACCTACTCCCATCTGTTTCACTTTCTCTTGTGTTCCTGGTGTGTTTTACGTGATTAATAGTAATGCCAGGAAATCGGACTGTATCTTATTTTCAGAGGATATGTGACAGCAGCCCTGTTAAAGGCTTATCCCAGGAGCTGAACCCTGAATACTGATTTCTTCCTGCCTTCCCATCATTTTCTTTTTTGTCTTGCTTTGTCTGTTCAGTAGGAGGCAATCCAGTTTCTCCTGCAGCAGGTACCTCACAATTCCAAATGACTCCTGGTGTTGACTGGTAGGTTGTCAACTATGTGTTGCTATACAGGTGCTAATATGCACATTGCACACCCACCATGGCCGTTCAGGAGAAGCTACTTGCCAGGCGTTGCACAGCTTGCTACATCCAAGAATCAGTAGGAAACGTGTTGCTTTGCTTTGTGCCCTCCAGCCACAGTGACTGTTGGCGTCAGCCAACATCTGTTGCCAAAGCTTAGTGCAGGCACCTCCAGTGTTGTGCACGTCAAGAAACACAAGCTATGAATTGACTGAATATGAGGTATATACCACACGTGAAGTGTGGGTGTTCTGTACCTAGGACATCTCACTGCTATCTTAACTACGTAGCATTGTATGTAGTGTTGCTGCTGATTCTTAGTAGCACCCATCTCAAACGTCATGGTTGCCATGCAGACAAGTAGGAGACAGTCAGGCAAGGGTTCCTGCACTGCCAAGCTTCACAGTCACATGAACCAAACAGACAGTAGACAGATGAGGGATGACATGCAATGAAAAGAGTATCCTTAATAGATAGGAAGAATATTCAAAACATTGATGTAGTGATTATCTGAACACTCTGAATAAAATTTATCTTCTAGAAATCCATTACTGTACATGTTTCAATCTAAACTTTTGGAGGGAGGTACAATCTTCAGGTGAAAACAAAATTAAAAAAAAAAAAAAAAAAAAAAAACCAAACACAACATGGCACAAGCACAAGAAGCAATCTAAACTTTTGGAGGGAGGTACAATCTTCAGGTGAAAACAAAATTAAAAAAAAAAAAAAAAAAAAAACAACCAAGAACCACATGGTCCAAGCAGCAGAAGTGGGAGAATAAGCCTATATTCAATGAGTGTCATCACCCTTGTGGTAATGACAGCATGGTGCCTACCCACACAGCCTGACTTGCTGTATAACTTAAGCTTGAAGTGTTACCCTGGATTATAATACCCCTGTGAGCTGTAACATATTTTAGAAAGTATCTGACCTTGACAAGTTTCAACTTCCAGTAACTGAGTGCTGTCAAGACATTTTCATAGTAAATTTGAGAGACCTCTCTTACAAAAATTGTCTGTCCAAGAAGCCTCTGTTCAATAGTATTTCTTTTGAAAAACCAGATTAAATTAAGCTGCTTAAGATCTTCAATTTCTAAGATACAGGTTACTCTGTTGCCTTTTTTCTGGGCTTTCTTCCCCCATTTTACCTTTTGAAAAATTGAACGCTAAAATGGATGAAGCTTTCTAGCTGGTAGTGTCGCATCCAGTCCCATATTCCAATATTCCCCTGCACCAGGAACTCCAGTCCCTTATATGCTGCCATGGTGAGATCTTCTGCAGTGACCTTCCCTCTGGGGTATGGTTTCACATCATATGTGATCCATGTTGTCTTTGTTTCATAATACATGAGTTTGCATATTAAAGTAGCTTTGCTCAATTGAACTCACCTTGCCAGCATATCCACAGCGCTCTGTGTAACTTGACCTTTCCCATGCCTTTATGAGCACACCACTCATTTTTTCACTGTATTTCACTCACAGGGAGTTTATACCCTTTCGGTTCTCCAGTGTGAATACTGAGGAGCAGGGGGCCAAGCCCACATACCTGCAGGATCTTACCAAAAATTATGCAGTAAATGATGGCTCCTCATTTCCAGATTCCTTTCATAATATCATGAAGCACCAATCAAATGTTTGTAAGAGTAGTAAAACAGTTCATTACTGGAATACATAATGCAAATGGTCATCCTTGGTGAGATTGTTCTCTTTTGCTCCTTCTCATTTTTGTGCTTTGGGGCTCATGGTGTAATCATGTCCTGTGCTGTTACCAGGACTCAGTGAAACATCCCAAGCCTTTAACCCTCTTACAAAGATCTTTCAGTTACAGAATATATTTCATACAGCAGAAAGCCCCTCCTTACCGCCTACCCCATCAATTTGAGAAGTTAGGAGGTCTGTAAGCCACGTCGCTTAAGACAATTATTCATCTGTCTGTATGGAATGAGAGTTGCCTAACGAGTCATGCACTGATGAACATAAAGAGGTAAAGAATGCTGGAGCACAAATAATGCTGCACTGCTTGGCACCCAGCCTGGCTTTTATGGGTTTCTGTAAATTAACAGTCACATTTCTGGGCGAGGTTTTAATCTTTCCCTGGACTATGGATAGAAAGTGATTTATTTTCTTTCTTTTTTCTTACCTGAAAAAGGTAATGTTCAGGGCAGCAGTCTACTCATATGCATGTGTGAATAGGAACAAAAAAAGCCCTGCTTACACAGAGGGAAGAAAGGTCTTTTATTTGGTGAGCTACGTTTTCAATAACTCTTGGTGTAATAGTAAAGCTGATGCAGTAAGTGAATCCAGGAAGTTGGCGGTCTTTGTATGATTCCTTTGCTCAGCAAAGTTAAACAGGGACACTTATGTTTCTGAGTATTATACCACGAAAAAACACTAAAAAGTCATGCCAAAATCTGAAAGCAGGGTCAGTGCTGCACAGGAACAAAAGGTTCCAAAAAAACAATGTAAAATATTATGAAACAAAAATTGAATGGTTACCCAAAATGCTCTTAATTCAAAATTATCAACAGACCCTTGGTAAAATCCTTTGCTTTGCTTCTGAAAGAAGGTTAATTGCGAGATTTCACTTCAGGTATCGGATGCTTCTGGTTTTCATCCATCAAACTGTTAAGTTGGGAGGAAAAACTGGTTAACAGATATTACAAAAATGCAACTCTGTGAAGTTCAGAGGTTTCAAGGTGGCCATTTGGCCACAAAGATGACTTCAGCTACCCATTTGCTCACGGTAGCTGTTACTCATAGTCACAGTAAGGACCCGGTCTCTTTGGTTTCATCAGGTCCTTCATTTTTGCTGCTCTCAGCCTAGCAGAGCTGAGTGGTCCACTTCATGCTGCTGACATAGGATGAAAACCAAATCCAAACCTGGGACTGGAAGCTCCAGATTCCCTTGTTCCTAGCTGAAGACTAGGAACTAGGTGAACTACCTGACCAGCACTAGCCTGCTTTCTGTTTGACCCCATGACTTTTATGCCTGACCACAAGTAGCACAGCCTCAAGAGAGTGGTAGAGCTGAGCATTTCTGGACCCAGAATACCCTACAGCCTGGCGGTTAGGGTGGCTTTCTGCAGTGGATGAGAAGGGGCCTAACCCCTTGCTCAAACCAGGTAGAGCCTAGAAGCCACTCTCCTGCTTTGTAGTCAAATAGTCTTGATTTCAAGATTAGCTAAAAGGTTGATCTGTGGATTAGGTGGTGATCTACTTCTGGCTGCATCATTTCAGTCCAGTGGTAACAGCCAGGCGTTGTCCATGGCTTACTGAAGTATAGATGTGCAAGGTCTGCAGGGTTCATCAGTGAAGGGCAGAGCTGCAAGGACAAAAGAGATGGCCACTGGCTTACTCCATGGATGCATCCATGCTTTTGCTGCTCAATATATTTTTTTAAAGGGTCCCAGAAAAGGAACTGTACATGGAACAGACCTTTTCAGGACTATTACACACACACATAGGGACAAAATGGTCTGCTGATATTATGTTAGATCATAATATCGTGTCAATTTTTGCCTATTTGTAAAGACAGACATTTCATTTAACTGATAATTCCTCAAAGAAAGGCTGGATTTCTTTGATTAAAGTCTACAGGTCATCCATTGCTCATGTTCATCATGCTCCTTTTTCCTGGGCTGAAGCTTCATGGATTTCTGTCCCTGGAACTGAAGCTTTCCCAAGAACTTTTCTTTTTTTCAAAGACTTTCTCAGGGACTGGTTCTAAACTGAAGTTCTAAGATCTTCTCACACCTTCCCTCCACCTCTGCCAAGCACAAGGGGAATTTCTTTGTAGGCTTTTTATCTACTAATATCAGGCACAAAGCATGGTTTATTTTAAAACAAAACTGTGCCAAAACAGCACACTTCCTTGGAGAGAGATCTGTCTCCCTTTAGAAGGAATGAAGTAGCATAAAAACCCATAGAATGGCCCTTGATGTGGAAATGGGAGACATGGAGTCAGTGCAGGGCTGAGGGTAGCTGTTCTCAGGAGCAATTTGTTGGCTTTGCAGTGAGACCAATTTAGCTGATGCATTTCATTCAGCCACACTGTGGCTGAATTCATTGTAGTGGCATCATGCAGGTGAGACTCTGGGCCAGGGCAGAGCTTCCCCACCTTGTGCTCTGCACCAGGAAAAGTATCCAGGAGCTCTCCCAGCCCTGTCTCTGCTGGGAGCAGAAGGGATTTGTTCAGAAGAGCCAAAATCCTCACTTTTGCAGCAAATATGCACAGAAAAATTTGCCACAGAATGTGGAGCACAAGGGCAGTGACCAGAAGCACGTTAGGTTGATAGGGTAAAGCTGAACCAGACTCAGTACAGGCCTTGTAATTTAAAAAAAAAAAAAAAAAAAAAAAAAAAAAAAAAAAAAAAAAAAAAAAAAAAAAAAAAAAAAAAAAAAAACCAAAAAACACTTTCACAAGCTTTTCTGAAACTCTGAAAAACTAATTAATGGCAGTATATTTGTTCTGCCTAAACCTTTTTATTACACTTGCCTTTAGGTGCATATGGAAGCTGGTGACTCACCAGGTTATGATTCAGAAGAGCAACTCTTAATTTCCCTGCCCTTTCCCTTCTGCAGTTTGTGTGTACCGTGATTGCCATCCTCCTGCATTATTTCTACATGAGCACCTTTGCATGGATGTTCGTGGAGCAGCTCCACATCTACCGGATGCTGACTGAAGTGAGAAACATCAACTTCGGGCACATGCGGTTCTATTACGTCGTTGGCTGGGTCATTCCTGCCATCATAACAGGTACCCTCCACCGCCCCAAAACAGCTTTGTTTCCCTTCATTGCTAACTTCACTGGCCAGATTCAGGAAAGACAGCCTGTCCAAGACAGCTGTGGGTGCGCTGAACTACTGCTGTCACTTCAGTGTTTTCCTGAACAGAGGCAACACCAAATCATGTCTAGCAGAAGTCAGCCTGAATTTGGCAGGTCTGTGTACCAGATGTCTGTTGCCCCAGTTGAAGTATATTGACTGCTTTACAATAACATAATTCCACACAGATTAAAACAGGACTTAATAAAATTGCTTGGGAATAACAGTATTTTTATGTTAACAACTTGCCAATAGCCTTCAGAAATTTTCCTTCCCTTGTGCTGATACCTCGGGCTATGGACACATGGTCTCTTGGGTACGTAGCTGCAGTGGCTGCAGAAGCGATGCTGCCCACAGGTCATTATTGCCCTTCAGTGGACACTCCCGTTGCCTGCCCTCAACCAGCAGTAAATGCTCCCTGAAGAGGATTTCAGCAGTTCTGTTTTACTTGGCATAAAAACAAGCTGGAAATACTCACGCAGTCTCTTACTTCATTTCAGATACAAAGGCAATAAGGAGGAAAAGTAATGAAAAGCTGGAGGCAGTAATCTTTTAAACTGTTGCAGGGTGATCCACAGGAGCACATCCATCTCTGCCCTCACCGTGCCTATTTTTGCAGTCAGACTTTTCCAGTGCCACCCTAAGCACATGGTGCTGCGTTAATTAAGGCAGACAGCTCTTCAGGAAGTGCCTTTTGCAGAACAGTTGGAGCGGGGTTTTTTGGTTCAACTGTTTCAGCATGTATCTGTTGCCATATGGGAAATCAGATCAGGCAGACAGTTAACTTTTACCCGATGACTTTTATTTTTACAGATAACAACATACTGTCAGCAAAGGCAGAGGTTGAGATGTCTCACAGATCGAACAAATAGCTGTCACTCACATACACTTGGAAAAATATTGTCGAAAAAGTTAGACTTAAAAATATAGGGTGGTTTTTTCTGTGTGACTTAAGAATGTGTAATACAAAAACATAGCGTAGGGTAGTTAGTATGTTAATTCTCTCTCTGGAGAGCTGGTGAGTTTTTCAATATCACCTTGTGCATAAATAATTTCTACTCCTATCAATTTATCCAGAACACAGTGGAAGGCACAGCCCAGAATGCTCTGCCACTGTAGACATATCCCTGACAATTTAAATAGAAATGGTTCTTGAACTTCTAAAACATTTCAGACCTGTGTACATTTTATCAGTACATACAGGACTGCTGCAGTATATTCAGGAACATTCAAGTGCAATCAGATAATTGTCAGCATAATTTCTGGTAGAAAAGAAATATTATCATTAAGGAGCAATAGACAATTTGCATTTCAGAACACACATGACTCTTCAGAAGAATTCTGTCAGATGGCTTTTCTGTTTCATGTTTAGTTCCTCTTCTGAATTTTAAATTAATTCAGACCTTCTCAGCAGCAGTATTATGCAATCTAAATATTACGAGTACAGCACGTTTACATTTTTCTACTTGTTCTCTGTGATATGGAACTACTTTGCACTTTTTAAACTGTGAGTTACGGTTCCGGGTCGTCGACGATAATTTAATCTCTTGAATCCACTGAATTTGCAGTTCAGCTAAATGAAAAGTCAGATCCCTATTACTGAGCAAGTCAGAGGATTTTACAAAATAAAGGATAAAGAAAACTAAGCCTTTAGTTTGCCCTTCCAGGTTTAGAAATCATCTGAAGAGAAAATTATTTCATCATAAATAGCATGATGTGGGATTTCTTGCCCCTGGATAACTTTGTTACTGTGCATATTTTAAATAAGCTTCTTTCCTAAATTTTAAATTTTAATATCTAAACATTAAAAGGGTTCAAGCTTCATAACGTGCATCTTAAACACAATGACAAAAAGTTTGTATATGTTTTTTAATAGTGGAAAAGTCTAGATATGGGAAGGATTTTTAGTCTTGGGAGTTCAAAGGGCTTCTTTGTTTTATTTGAAAGATGATTTATTTATTTATTTGAATGATCTAGTCCATTTCATCTTTTTCATAGCTATCCTGAAAAAAGAAAAATGAACCTCCGGTAGCAGTGGCTTCACTTTTTTGTTTATTTGGTTTTTTTATTTTCCATGCTCAAACTGACATTCATTTCAAGCTGGGACGCAGTGGTCCTAAGGCATCTGTGATGGGAGCAGGCTACTTGCAGAAGGGAACCTTGACCTTTAGGGGAGGAAAAAACTTGGTAAAATGTTTACATAGTGAAAACTCCAACAAGGATCAGCTGCATTTAATCACAGCATAGGAAAGTAAATTGCCATGGGTAAAAGTAGGATGGAAGTTAGGAGAAGGCTTACAGCCATCAAAATAGTGTGGATTGGAATATTCCTCCATAGGGAGTGATAGTGGAACATTTTGAATTTGCTTTAAGCTTCCTCATTTTAAAATGTAGTTTGATCCATCTAGGAGAGGGATTTTATGACTTCCTTGCCTCGGAAGCAAAGGGCTAGATTTGACACCTGGGACCTCCAGTTCTGTGTCTTCATGACAACACTCTAACTGGCTGGCATATGGAGAAGGCAGGGCTCATGTTAAAGCAGGTTCTTACGAGGCCTAAAACCAGTGTCTCCCAGAAAGTGGCACTCTTCAGATCTGCTGTTTGCTGCGAACACTAAGCAAGGGGATGCATCAGGAGAGAGGTGAGGCTCACCCAGTCCCCAGTCACCTCAGTCACACGTGATTGCTGAGCCCTCAGGAGCTCAGAAGGGTCAAAACATGCCACTCCAGCAGCACCTCCCCACAGTGTGCTCTTGGCACACTCCTGGGGTGGGTCTTGGTCCCCACAAGACACTTGGCTGTGGGACCCGCCCCAGTTCCTGCAAACATCATTGAGCTATCACACAGCCCGCACACTCAGTCTGCTCAGGACAGCCAGGCTGCGGGTTTGAATTGATGTGCCAAAACAATTCTCTATATTACATTGCTTTGGCTCAATTCTGCCTTTGGGTAAAATGTTATTGAAGTTATATAAATTTTGTTGACTGCAGTAAAATTTGAACCATGTACCTGAAGACTGCAATTAATCCCATTTGTTTAATGGCGTAGGATTTTGACAGTAGGATTTTGAGAGTGAAAAAATGTTGCTGTCTGCCAATTACTCTTAGAGCCAGATGTTTGGTCAAACCGTAGTTTTAAGTCCCACTAATGGGGAAATCAGGTCCTGGGAAACAGACTGTATCTATAGAATTACATCTGTATAAAATACTTTATGGTCCCTTAATCAGTTATGGCTAATTCTTTCTGAATGGCAACTGCTGAAGGTGGTGGTGGAAGGGCCAATGGGAGAAGGGAGGGAGACCAGTCCTATCTCATTCCACATTTCAGAGAAAACAGATCCAGTATCCACTGCTTTGCCAAATAGCCAGTTTAATTTTCACAGACCATAGGCCCGTACCAGATGTGAATATTGGCTGTGGGCCAGCTTTAAGCAGCAAGAGCGAAACTCAACTGCCTCTCTCTTTTTCAGTGTCTTTTCATCAAAGCATACAGGCTGAAATTCAAAAAAGGCATTTATGAATGCACATGAATTGTCCTTGCAGAGAGCAGCACTGCCGTCAATCTTGGCCGCCTGCTTGAGCCAGGACATACGCTCAGCGCGATGGGTGCCCCCCATGCCCAGACAACATGCTGCAGCCATTTACCATATGTCATTGGCCATAAGCCTCGTAGGGATCAATTTCTGTGTCTTGAAGAAGGGAGATCTCTGCAGTCAGGGTACACCTGTCTCAAAGGGGGAAAGGGATCTTTGCACAGGAGTTGGCAGGTCTCATCGAAAAAGCTTTAAACTATGTTTGAAGGAGGGAAGGGATAAAACCCAGCTTGATGGAGATAAGCCTGGGGGCAGCACACCAGTATTTGAGAGACGGTGTGTTATCAAGGTCCTTCTGTCTGCTGTCTCAGTGGAGGTAGGGGATGGAGATTCATGTGATGGCAAAGACACAAGGATTATTGATGTCTAAGAAACCACAGAAGTGCCTGAGACCAGTCTTGTAGGAATTAGGGCTTCTCCCTGCAAAAAGGTGGCAGGATCAAGACCCCAACTGAAGTGGATCAACACCAATGCGTGTAGCACAGGCAACAAGCAGGAGGAGCTGGAAGCCAGTGAAAACTATGATATAGTGGCAATCAGGGAAACATGGTGGGATGACTCACACAACTGGAGTGCTGCAATGGATGGCCATAAACTCTTCAGAAGGGAAAGGCTGAGAAGGAGAGGCAGTGGCGTGGCCCTCTGTATTGGTTCATTTGCCTTGAGCTTAATGATGGTGGCAAGAGGGTTGAGTGTTTATGGGTGAGAGTCAGGGGAAACGCTAACAAGGGAGATATCATGATGAGAGTCTGTTATAGACCACCCAACCACGATGAAGAGGCAGACAAAATATTCTGTAAGCAGCTGGGAAAAGTGTAGTGATCACTATCCCTTGTTTTCATGGGGAATTCAACTTACCAGATGTCTGCTGGAAATTCAGTACAGCAGAGAGGTAACAGTCCACAAGATTTCTGGAGGTGGAAGATAAATTCCTGACACGGCTGTTGAGGGAGACAACTAAGGAAGGCTCCCTGCTAGACCTCTTGTCCACAGAGAAAGACTTGTGAGTGATGTGAATGTTGGAGGCTGTCTTGGGCACAGTGATCACAAAATAATAGGTTTTGATTCTTGGAGGAAGGAAGACAACTTCCTGACACAGCTGGTGAGGGAACCAAGTAGGGAAGGCTCCCTGCTCGATCTGTTGTTCACAAACAGAGAAGGACTTGTGGGTGATGTAAAGGTTGGAGGCCATCTTAGACATAGTGATCATGAGATCGTCAAATGTTCAGTTCTTGGGGAAGTAGGGAGGGGGTCAGGAGAACTGCCACCTTGGACTTCTGGAGGGCAGACTTTAGCCTCTTTAGGAGACTAGTTGGCAGAGTCCCTTGGAAGGCAGCCCTGAAGGGCAAAGGAGTCCGGGAAGGCTGGACATGCTTCAAGAGGGAAGCCTTAAAGGTACAGGAGCAGGCTGTCCCCATGTGCCGAAAGATGCGCCGGCAGGGTAGAAGAACAGTCTGGTTAAACAGAGAGCTTTGGCTGGAGCTCAGGAAGGAAAGAAAACCCTATGGCCTGTGGAAGAAGGGGCAGGCCACACAGGAAGACCATAGGGATTTTGTGAGGCTGTGCAGGGAAAAAATGAGAAGGGCCAAAGCTTAATCAGAACTTTATCTGACCACTGCTATAAAAAAAATGTTTCTATAAATACATTAACAGCAAAATGTTGCTACTAGATCTACTGGATGCCGGGTGGGGAAATATAGTGACTAAGGATGAGGAAAAGTCTGAGGTATTTAATGCCTTTGCCTCAGTATTTAATAGTACCCACCCCCCTGAGCTGGAAGTCAGGGATGGGGAGCATAATGAAGTGCTCATAATCCAAGGGGAAATGATCAGTGACCTGCTGCACCACTTAGACACACACAAGTCTATAGGGGTGGATGGGATTCACCCAAGGGCTCTGAGGGAGCTGGCAGAAGTGCTCACCAAGCCACTATCAATCATTTACCAGCAGTTCTGGCTATCTGAGAAGGTCGCAGTTGACTGGAGGTTAGCAAATGTGATGCTCATCTACAAGAAGGGCTGAAAGAAAGATCTGGAGAACTACAGGCCTGTCAGTCTGACCTCAGTGCCAGGGAAGGTTATGGAGCAGAACATCTTAAGTGCCATCATGCAGCACATACAGGACAGCCAGGTGATCAGGCCCAGTCAGCGTGGGTTTATGAAAGGCAGGTCCTGCTGGGCTAACCTGATCTCCTTCTATAACAAGATGACCCACTTAGTCGATGAGGGAAAGGCTGTGGATGTTGTCTACCTAGACTTTAGTAGAGCCTTTGACACTGTTCCCCACAGCGCTCTCCTGGAGAAACTGGATGCTCATGACTTGGATGGGATACTCTTCACTGGGTAAAGAACTGTCTGGATGGCCATGCCCTGAAAGGGGTGGTGAATGGAGTTAAAACTAGCTGGTCACTGGTCACAAGTGGTATTCCTCAGGGATCAGTATTGGAGCCTGTTCTGTTTAATAACTTTAACAATGATCTGGATGAAGGGATCGTGTGCACCCTTAGTAAATTTGCAGACAGCAGCAAGTTAGGCAGAAGTGTTGATCTGTTTGAAGGTAGGAGGGGCCTACAGAGGGATCCAGACAGTCTGATCGATGGGCTGAGGCCAATGGTATGAAGTTCAAGGAGGCCAAGTGCTGGGTTGTGTGCTTGGGTCACAACAATTTCCTGCAACACCAAAGGCTTGGGGAGGAGTGGCTGGGAACCCAGACACTGGAGCAGAAAACGTGGACAT